>NC_056477.1:12889219-13119219 GCF_008729295.1 Plectropomus leopardus | reverse complement strand
AGTTTTCAAATGTTTTACTTATGTAGAAGAAGCAATATCATGTTTTAGAAATACTTCAGTAAAAGGTCTGCATTCAAAATTCTACTTAAGTAAAAGCAGAGAAGTACTCGCAACAAAATGTACTAATAGGGATCACAGAAGTTTGTGATTATACCTTTTTTTTATATACTATTGTCTTCAGCAGTGCATTATTTGAGTGTTTCTGTGTAAGTAATATTTAGTGTATTAAAAAGTACAATATTTGCCTCAAAGATGCAGTGAAGTAGAAATACAAAGTTGCATAAAATAACAATACTCAAGTAGAGTACAAATACCTCAAAATTATACTTAAGTAGAGCACTTGAGTGAATGTATTTAGTTAATTTCCATCGCTGATTATATGCATGTATGTCCTATGTAAAACCTTGATAGTTTAAGATAAGAATTCTAATATGTTGGTATGTTAATAGTTTACCAGCCTTTGAGATAAACACAATACAAATGACCCTTCATCAAGCTTAAAGGACTTAACAGCTGATTGGCTCCATTGTTTCACTCATCTTTGTCAACGGGAGTCAATAAAAATGTATAGCACAGCAAACTTCACTTACTGAAGTCTCCTGCCTTTACGACTCGCGAGACCAACTCTGTATATATAGGAAGTAAAATGAGCTGAATCAAGTCTTTCTACAGTATATCCAGACAAATCTTCAGCCAACGTCATCATCCACTTGGAATAAGATACCAAAAGCCCCAACAATACCAACAATTGATGTTGACAAAACTATGTAAGAAGATTGGCAGCCAAACTCAGGCAGCAATTTACATCATCCAGGGGAATTTTGACAAACACTGAACAGGTGAGAGGATTAAACTCCACCTCCTTGATTGATACCAGATTTGTTTTCGTAGAGAAATTAAACTTTTGCTTTTAAGCCTGTGAGTTCCCTTATCTCTCTATTCTTTAGTAGGTTTACTCATGCGCGGAGAAGGTGCTCAGAAGTTTCCAAATACACTCAGCGAGATTGGGAGGAACTCACTCTGTCACAACCTTTTGTGAAGGGTTTACAGCTTAAAACCGTTGCCCTATACACCGGTGACCCCTTTTCCCCTCCGACTCAAAAGTTTCTCCAAACATCAAACTTGGGATTATCTTTTGATTTCCTTTTAGATGAAAAGAGTTCTTAAGTCCACAGCTGTGAGGTCTGACAGACAAAGGGAGAGGAGGAGAGACTGCTAAGTCACCAAATTTATCATGACTGGGTTACCTCTCCTGTCAGAACCTTTTTTCTTCCACATGCTAATTGGCAATATCTTCCAACACTCCTCCAAACCTCCTCCATCAACCCCCCTTTATCCACCCGGCAGTACGCCCCCTTTATTTTAACCCGCTTTCCCTTTTCTCTCCCCTCTCCCCCTCCTTTTCCCTGCTTACCCCCATACAGAACCTCGCTCCCTGGCTCGAGGCTGTCCCTCTCTGGAGGGAAGCAAGGTCTGTCAAATCAAGTCGAAAGCCTATTAGCATGCTAATCCACAATAAAAGCTCAAGATCTCCTGGGCTATATTTGTTACTTCCCCTAGGTCCAATCAGACATATAAGGAGGTGTTGATAACTTATAACCAAAATGAACTGATTTGCTTTAATGCCAGACTCTGTATATGTGCTTGCGGTGATCAGAAAAATAAAACAAATCCAATCAAGAGGTGGACTATGTAAAAGCAATCCTCAAATGCTCAGAAAAAAATACATGAACTGTGTGTGTTGAAAGGATGTTTTTTGTAACATCATGGTCTCACTTACTGAGCATCAAAATGTGCCGCTTGAAGACTGTTTAGCGTCTGTGTGAGATGCACCAGGCTTTCCAAGTCCAATGTAAACCAATCTGCGTCATTATTAGACACTCAGAGCAGCACACATAGTTGAAAGAGCCTGAAAGTCTACTCATGGAGGATGGATGAGTCCAACAAACACTGGACTTTTACTCATGAAAGCAGTGTTTGACGCCAGCAGTGGTTGCGCCGTTTGTGGCACTCAAAGCCAGGTGTTTTTAGGGTCATGCTGTCGCCTGTCCTGCCACATATGTGGCACTCAAAGTTGAGTGTTTCTGAGCAACATCTGCAATGCTTTCATAACCATAACCAAGTGGTTTTGTTGCCTAAACCTACCCCCTGTGCATTTGTGGCACTCAAAGCCGGGTGTTTTTGGCGTCACACCACTGTCTTTCCAACCACATTTGTGACATTTGAAGCCAGGTGTTTTTTAGCAACACACTGCTGCCTTTCCAGCTGCATCTGCTACACCCAAAGCTGGGTGTTTTTCAGTGCAATCTTTTCCTTACAGTAACCAAGTACTTTTGCAGCTAGTTTGCCTAAACCTAATCACGGACCCCTTCTTACTGCTGCATCTGTGCCACTCAAAGCCAGGTGGTTTTTAGCAATACACCGCTGCTTTTCTTTAAGCATAGCCAAGAAGTTTTGTCAGTTTACTGCTAACCTCTTCGGTGCCAAAATACAATGATGTCCCCAGCATCATTTTAGTAACACCCAGGGCTTCTACACAAGCAGCAAAATATGAAGGGGATAAGGGTTAGGGATAAGGTCACATTGCTCCGGAAGTACAGTCATTCATGACACGCCTGCTAAGAGAGAGCGGGGTCCAGTGAAGCCAAAAGGAGACATTTTAAATCTTGAGACCAAAACCTCTTTAGTTAAAAAAAGAGGGGGCCTCTTTACTGAAAGTACTCATGTATCTGCGATGTAACTGCATCCACATCTGTGGCTCTATAAATCCCCCCAAAAAGGGCAGCTTTACTGGCATCAAGAGCTGTTAAAAATAAAGAAAGTGGTTTGACACACATCTTTAAAAACAGTTGCTATTCAGTGGAACTGCATGATGTGCAAAACATGTAATTATGTGATTTGGGCTGTATCCTGTAAATCATCAGCTTGCATCTATAAACCCTGACATGAAAATAAAACCAAGTCCATGTATGGCAACTAAATTATGATTGCAATAATTAATTCAAGTCAACAAGAATTACTCCTACATTATCTGTGCCACAGTAACCGAGACTTTGAGGATAGCCTCAGCATTGCTTTTCCATTCTTCTTCCTTCACCAGCTCATCTTCTCATATGATAAACATTTCATGCATCCCAATTCATCATCTATTTTCTGAAACACTGACACAGATATGATGAGAAATATAATGCAATGTGTCTGGCAGCAGCATTAACTTTAAAAAAAAAACTTCTCCTGTTTCTCAGAGAGCGCCAGGCATGGCTTGCACATAGGGAGATCAGAGAACATGGCCGCTTTGGTTCGCCTGCTACCATCAATCAGACCCCAAATGGCTTCCCTGACATCACCACTACTCATTTTCCAGCGTGCCTTATGTGGCCACCATCTTGAAAAGAACAGTAGAGGGAAAAATTGGTGAGGAGGAAGGTTGCTTTTTTGATGAAAGGTGCAGGGAGGGTTGGCTAAAATCCCTGCCAAATATTCTCCGAACAATAGGTTTCCAAACACATCATCTGGAGAGGTGGGCTGTAGATGTTGTCCAGGTGCATGACAGAGAGTGAGTTCTGTTGTCAATATTGTATGTTTGAGATTTTTGACACATGCTCACCCCTACCTTACCCCTTCGTTGTTAATGCCGTCCTCCCCTCACACACTTCTCTCCATATCTTTACCCCCCCCACCCCCACCGCCCCTCCCTTCCCTTCCGTGTGCAGAGGCCAGAGTCAAATTTACAACAACTGTCAAAGTCAGGGATGACAGATAAATTAATCTTCTCTTCATGAGTTTACATCCCAGGCATCTGGGCTGCTGATCTGGCCCCTAACAAGCGCCGGGTCTCAGCGAGCTGTCTTTTAAAGCTGATGTTTTCATGGCCAGAGATGAATTACCCTGTCACGAGAATCTATTTATACAGCAGTTAGAGGGTGGGGCTCTGGATGCAGGACAGCGTGATTTCATGGGTTAAGGTCCCCTTGAAGCATCTCTTAAATCTGGTTCTGTCAGACACACATCAGCACCAGGTCCATTTTTTGAGTACTTTTTGTTATAGATTTTCCTCACATATGCAGACTTATTGTTCTCATCAGACTCGTCTGCGATCTGCAGTTTCCGGCTGCACGGCTCATATGAACATTCCTCCCTTCATTGATCCAAAAGTAAACTTCTCTTTGATGGAGGCTCCATTAGGGAAATTACATTACTGTAGAGTGTAAAAACATATAGAGCAAATGTAAATTCACATTCATCATCCTAAAGTCAGACAGGAGATGGAGTACAGGGGATGGAGTTGCCCCTGTGGATCATGGACCCATTATCCAACTCAAACAAATCCAGTGGCTGTAAATGCTGCGAGTCCCACAGGCAGTAAATGAGTCTAACTGACAGACAGGTATATTTTGACAAGGCATGAGAGCTTTTTCATTTACGGGTTATATTTATAGAGTATAGTTTTAGGGGCCCATTTTTAGTTTTAAACATAAAAGCATCAGTATTGGGAAAACAGGGCAGTAGAAAAAAAATGTTGATTTACCTTTAAAATCAACCTATATTTTTAATTTTTAGAAACCTAAAAGGAAGTAATAGCATTTGCTGTAGCAAAAATACAACCTACATTTCTGTGACAACACTTTAGGTGTATTAACTGCACTATAAACTACTATGGCTGTGTAGTTGGGCCAAATTTATTTATTTTTTTAACCTTAGGGATGATTCATGATTTGATTTTTTTTTTTTTTTTTTTAATCCATGCAAAATGCAGAAGACTAAAACAGTAACAGTAACATGGTTGGCCAGTAGGCCTGAATGATAAATTTATGATATGACTGCACAGGTACATTTAATAAATAAAAAAAAACAAAAAACCTCACATTATGACAAGACAGTAAATATTGTAACATATTTTTCTTATTAATCAAAAAGAAATGACCTCTACACCTTCAGAATTACAGTTTCTCTTTTGCCAAACTAAAACTAACTTTACTGCCTTGTTGATTTTTTGTAAAGCACATTTCAGTCAAACTCAATACAAACAAAATAAAAAAACGTAATCTTTACACTGTTCCAATAATTCCAATATGACATAATTGGCATATATGATGGCTCTACATACTGCTTTTTCCTGCTGTCTGTGTAGATAGCCTCTTTCTGCTACTGGGTTAGCTCACTGAATTAGAGTCTGTAACTGAGAAATCTTGCACAGCCAGACCTATCTCCACACGTCGTTTCAGTGCTGTATTACTGAGTAATGGCTCGTTTTTTGGAGGCAGACCACAAAATAAGCTAATACAATGACAAAAAACATGCCCAAAAAACTAATTTAGCCAATAGCATAGATATTCATCCAAAGAACCAGTCCCTCTTGGAAGTTGGACATTTGACTGAAAAACCTGCATTTTTTGGTCCCTTCATGGTACGTCCCATTTATTGTACCTCAAGTTCTTTTCTGATCCTCTACAGTAGGTGCTGCACTGAGCATGAACGTCTGTTGTGTGAAATACGTGGACCACAGTCCCATTACTGGAAAGTCAAAAGGATCATGTGCTCAGTGGACGCCTGAGGGAATCAAGTTGTAGGAAACGATAATGCACATTGGGTACATATCAGTGTTGTAGTCAAGGCCACCGAAACCAAGATCAAGTCATGACCAAGACAAACAGTATCGAGACTAAGACAACACCAAGTCTCTCAGGGATTGAGGCCAAGTCAAGACTAAGACCGAGCCAGAGCAAGACTGTCTCAAGACACTGCATGAAACACATAAAAAGGTAACGCATGCAAATCGTAGGCGGTACTTAAATTGATCTGAATTACCCAAACTCCCATTAAAACACCCACAGAGAACAAACAAAGATTTCTCTTCATATACCACTTTTATTGCCATATGTAAATTTTATGCGTGGGACTTTTCTTTTGTTTTCTATGATAAAACAAATACAAGCACTAAGGAGCTGAAAAATATAAACATCTTTATTTAATTGTGCCTTTTTTTGCAAAGACAATTTAGTGATATGCCAGTCGTGGTCTTGACCGATCTTGAACTAAAAACCAGGGTCCCCTGTGTCTCAGACCAAGACATGAATGAATAAAAATGTGGTGGAGTCCATGACGAGACGAGACCTTCTTGAGACCGGTCTCCTGGGCTACAATGCTGGTACATGTTGTCAACAAAAAAAAACCCGACTACAAATGGTTTCTGTTAACTTTCAGCGTGTGGAGCTTGGTATCCAAACTAAAATTGTCACATGACCCACATTATCTAAAGGAGTACAGCGTGTGTGTGTGTGTATTCCACTTACAGCCTGTGATCATGGAACTAGGGTTACAAATGTGTAACTCGCTCCTGAAAGTGCTGATGACTTTCCTGCTTCAGTCTCTCTCTCCGTCTCTCTCTGTGCCTCTCTCGCTCTCCCTTTTTCACTCTCTCACTCTCATTCATCTTAAAATGGATTGCTCTGTCACCTGGACTAACACTTTACTGAGAGCAGCCATCAATACTTTTTGTCAAAAACTGCAGGCTGTGCCAGACATGTCATCAATCACCATTTACATAAAACAAAGAGCTTTCTATGACTGCCAGTCAGACGCAGGACTGCTCTGACTTTGCTGAAGATAAAAGGAGCTGTTTCATAGGTCCACAGAGACACTGACTGCACTACAGGCCTACATGTGTTGTCAATCTCAAACCAATTGCTATTGGTTTGCAAATAACAAGCAATAAATCAATGAACCAGAGCTATTTGATCTCATCCATGAGACTCAAGGTGAGCCTACAGCCTTATGTAACAGCTCTACATGAATAGACAGGTTAATGTGTAAATGGATGAAAATAGCACCAGTGGGAAAATCACTGTTATAATGTTAGAAATTCTCCAACGAGAGAAAGTTACATTTATAACACTCAACACAAAGGGCTAATGATAAAATGCAACTGTAACATTTAACTGCCTGACCAGCATCTGCGGCGTGTCAATGTCCACCTGTGTTTGGATGAGTGCATAAGTCAAGAGATATGAACGGCATCCACCTCACATCCATCCCCAGTAGACGAAAATAAGCCAGCGTTGATATGAAACACACACCGGCCTCTGCGGCCTGGCTCGTACATTCACAGCTTCTGACACCCAGAGGAAAGCAAGATTTCATATCATTTATTTAACAGAAGAAATATGGTAATCTTCTCTATAATTGTTCCCGCTCCAATCCATATTTTTCCAGACAAATACAGTAAGCAGACCAAAAATTCTGAGATAATCTATTCAGCCGATATGGTTTGTTATTTGGGAAATAATGTATTGCATAAGCACTAAAATCTGATTCACTATAAACTAACAAGATTTCCTCTGTTTTCTTCTCACCTAAGGTTTAGCAAAGGCGCACACATGCATGCCATGTGAGCGTGCGTGCATACATACACACACACGCACACAAAGAATTCAATTTGGAAACCATCATTGGAGCGCAGAGGAGAACTGGAAAGTCATATTGCTATAATGCTCAGATTATCAATCATTCTGACACTTTATTGGCTTTATCACTGTACATACCATTAAAATGATGTCTGGCCCAGATTGTCAGGGGGCAAACATTAAACAGGCCAGGATTAAAATGCAGATCCCAAACACCTTCCCCTCTGCTGCTGAAATTGCACAGGACTAGGCAGCTGACTTTGGATGTGCTGTCAGCGGAGACATCGCATCAACACGGAGCCGGGCTGACGAGTAGATAGATAGTGTCACACTCAGGAAATGCAGAGGCTTCCCTCTATTTATCACATGCTGTAGTCAGTCAATGCACTAAAAGAGTGATAACAAATGAGGGGAAGAAACATCTATTAATCTCCCCTTGCACTCCTAATCAGACATCATTCGCAAACTCCTTTGCACTAGAATGACATGCGGCTAGCCTACTGCTCATGAAGGAACATATTAATACCAACACTTGTACTATTAAAAGTAATTTTGGTGGCTCTGAGGCAGTGAGGAAAGCAAATATCCATATTTCAAAAGATCTTGACAGTTAAAAGGTTGTTAATGGGCATTTAAATGCTAGTGCTGCTGCCAAGCTGGCAAAGAGAGCCATAAAGCAAAAGAAATGTCTCTTCTCTCTCAAAACCTTTAATCAAAGCCATGTAAAGCAAGTACACTACTCTGCCGCCTGTGTACAGCAAAAAGAAAGGAAGTTTTCTGGAAATTCGTTTACTTCCTCCTGAGTTTCTGTAGTCAGAAAATATGTTGTTTATGCATGTTATTTTTTGTCTTTCCATAAAAACATAAGTTAAGTTAAAGGTTCAGTGTAGGATTTAGAGAGATGCATTGGCAGAAATGGTATATAATGAGAGTGTTTTCTAAAATGCATAATTACCTGAAAGTAAGAATTGGTGTGTTTTTCTTACCTTACTCTAACTGTCTAACTGAGTCATGTTTCTACAGCAGCCTAGCATGGACAAACACAACACTGGCTATTCAAGTTTTTGTATTTTAACCGTGGCCACTAAATATCGCAACCCCTCTGCATGAAGCAGCATCTGATAAACACTGATTTTTTTATGTGAAACCACTTAATTCTTTGTTTTTTCTGATAAATATTTACATTTGTTTTGCAGGGAAGAAGACCGCTGCAGATAATTCGGCTTCCAGTGAAAACCTCCAGAACATCTGGTTTTTAAGTTATCAGAGAAAAAAGTGAGCCCATATTAGGAGGTGCTGAGCTAGCAGCCTGGCTGTGACCTGCCAATCAACGTAGGAGAAACACTCATTGTAACTTGAAACTGCTCTATTCTGTGTTGTAATTATTTTAATCACATGGTCCACTTGTTTTTGAAAGGAAGAGACCTCTGCTGATAATTTGACTCTTAGTGAAAACATCCTGAACAATAAACACTAAAGGAGTCTTACTGGGTGTTAACACTTGGCCAATGGAAGGAGCTTAAGCTTGTTGCAATCTGCAATTCTTATTGCCAGATGCCACTAAATCCTACATACTGTTCCTTTAAAGGGTTATTACTTTGAATCATTCATTCGATCTGTTAAGGTCTGGGATTTTCTTCTTTATTTCTGACAGATAAGCAAAGGCCAGAAACAATCAGTTAAACGGCATGCTGTGCCTGGGAAGTGCAACTCACTGTTGTAAGCTTGTACTCTTGGTGAAAATGTGTTTTTTTCATCATTTCTACAAACAAGAGAATTGGTTCAAATCAAATATGTCGTAACTGTCACATTGTGGAGGATGTCCAGACCTTAAGTGAAAAAGTCCATTACAACAAGTCTGACATCCTACATGTAACTGTCAGCCCTCTACAGTAACCTGATTTTTTTATGGTTTCCTTGATCTTAGTGATGGACTGAAGAAAAAAAAAACTAGCCATGTATGCAATTAATATATAAGTCCAGCAATTCACCATCAACTACAAATAGGAACGGATGGTCAGAGTAATTACAGCATGTTTAGTTTTTTTAAGAGAACGAATGTAGAGGTGGCATGCATCCAGTCCACCTTGTAGAAAAGGAAAATGTCAGGGGAAATATCTATGACAGTTATGATGATTGTTTGACTTTGTTTGCTTTGTCAGTCATTTGATAAGAAGAAAGCAGCACACTTCTCACTAGCACAAGAGAGTTTTTACTGGTATTTAATAGACTGAGTGGAGTTGTAGCAGTAGGGGAAGAGCTGCAAAACTCAGACCTCTGTTCAATTTCAAGATTTCATATGTAGTTAAATTTATAGTTATGGGGCTTCATGATACATATGGTATACAGAGGTCCTGCTGAGGTTGCATTATTCATTTTCACTCCATTCCCATTTTTTTTCCAGGACAGACATTATATATCACTTTTTTTCCAGAACACAGCCTCACAGCACCTTATGTTAATCATTATGCAGGACAGATGTGTACAATATGAATTTGACCTATAAACAATTAAATCAATGTAATTTAAATCAATTTATTCCACAATGACTGCATTTCTAATAACACTGCTACTATAATGTGTGTGAAAATACCCATTGTCTCTATATGATAAGATCTATTGTTTGGATGTAAAATATTGCTTAAAGGAGCAGTGTGCAGGAATAAGTAAATCTAAAGTAGCAAAAACACAACAATTCTTAATTTCAGATTATTATACATGAAGAAAACATACTTATCATATTAAATTCACTTTTTTTCCCAATATATCCCCCTGAATCCTACACATAGGACCTTTAGTGGTTAGCAGTATTGATATGTTTTGAATAGATTGACAGAATATCTGATGTCTGGATAAGAGACATTAGGTCTGCCTATATTTTATTTCCCTGACTATGAATGTTTCCTTGTGCTCTGGATGTGCTCTGGAGGCAGGAAGCTAACGGTCAAACCCACAGGTCTCATGACTAGACACAAGATTTTTCTATCTACGTCACTTCCTCATTAGTGTCACACCCCCCCACCCCCCCCCCCCCAACTACACCCACAGCCTTCACTTCATGAAGTCAAACTCACAGCAAACAATATTTAGCTTCTAGGTTAGCTGTTACTGAATGAGCTCTTATCCACAGTATCATATCTGATCACTTCATCAGCGTTAAATAAAATGGGCAACCAATGCTAAGATAATTGTAGCATATAGTTTTGATCATATGCTCGCCTCTCTAATGAACTGTCACAGCGTGAACGCAAATGACTGCCTGCCTGTGTGAACTGTACAGACGAACAGACACGAGTCCTCCTGTACGGGGACTTTGAAGCCTGTCACAAAAGGCTTGAGACAGCACTGTTCCTCTCATTAATCTCCCAATAGAGGAAATGAATAGACTGACTGGGCTCGACATTTTTTGTTCTCTCATAAAGAGAAACACAGAAGAGCTTGGAATGAGACTCCACACATTATGAAAGCTATTATCTCCAGCTGCCAGTCTCAGTAAGAGAGAGAGAAAGCTGGTAATCCAAAACTAATAGGCAGAATGAGAGGTGCAAAAAAGTAGGGGACTGGGTCAGATCATCTCTCTCTCCTCCAATTACTGACAGACAGTTGAGAATATGAAATGAGACTGAGGAATGAGAAATATTCAGATTTTCTCTGCGTGGTATTAAACCCTGACAAAGTAAAAGAAAATTGGTGGTTTCAATTTTGACAATGTATCGAACCTGACAAGATATTAAAGTGATCTCAAAACACAGACTGTCTGTATCATTGCAAAGACAAAATAGGATGTTCTCATTTTGGGTCATAAAAAAAGACAAATTGACATTTTCAAAATGACTCCAATCCCTTCATCATTAAATTATCAGGCTAACAAGCATAGCTTGATGTTTACAGTGAGACTACACTGGCACCAATCCTCGGCCACCAAACCAGTGAAAATAGCAAGCATGACATAAAACTGCTTGATCTGCAGTCAGTCACCGCAAACAAAATCCCTTCAAATCCTTGATGACGGCAGGACACTCATCTACCACATACATCCATCGTCGGAGAGTTTACCAGAAGGTCACTGGATATAACAGACTCTCCGACATCCAGCAGGTGATTATTAACACATACGACCACAGAAAGGTAAAGAGACATATATCTTTCTGTGTTATTATGCTTTGAAAAATACACAACATTCAGTTACACTGTAAAATCTGACAAGTTGGTCACACTTAAAATAATCTTGGAAACCAATTACTTTGAGAAAGTAAAGGAAATATAATTAGAAATCTTTATTTTTGTGTACTTATTTACTTTTGACAAAGTGTTCCGTTTACTTGAAATTTAGCTGTATTTTCCTTAATTATGGGAAGTTGTTGCAACTGAATATGACAAATGAAATTACCTTTTTCTTTTTAAGTGTTAGCAACTTCAGCAAACCCCGTTAGTCTGACTTAACTTGACTGTGACAAAGAGGATTTTGCCAATAATGAAGACAGGAGATCTGTGAGTTCTCTTTTCTTAACATGTTTAAGAAAAGACAAATACTACTGACTAGTTTGCGAAGGCGGAATACAGATAAATAAATAAATAAATAAATAAATATATTAACTTAACATATATCAAAATTTACGGTTATATTTACTTAGATTTTTCAAAGCAATGGGTTTCCTTGTCAGATTTTACAGCGTCTGGGATCTTTTTATTAGTTCCTATTATTATCATTATTTGAATGACTAATATAATTCCAAGCTTTCTTTCTCCATTCGTTGAAAACAAATTTGTAGTTTTCTCTCACATAATACACAAAACCCACACACTTGCATCACCAACACCCCATGAGAAATTTGGTCATACAAGCCTGTCTTTTTTTTTAGCTTCCGGATATTCTTTTCAATTCTGGGTACCTCGAGCATCCTCCACTGGCTCTCCCACTTCAAAAACACACCTCATGAAAAAATCAGGAGGCCTGTCTGACATGTGTCCCCGTGCCCTGATGGCATGCCAACACCAAAGACCAGCATTGATTTTCTGTAACGCGGGGTCGGATTAGCCCTCTGCAGGGATTAGCTGCCTGTGCAAGGCCTCAGGGTTCGCTATAAAACTAATAATTAATTTAAACAGCCAAGCCCATGGAAGGATACACTCACTACAAGTCCCCAGCATGGGGGGGTGAGTATGAGTGACGGACTGTCTGGCAGTCCGTGAAAGGAACAGCTGTGTGTATTTATAGGCCTACTGTATATTCAACTTGGTTCTGATAATTAACTTCATAGTTGCACCTCTGTCTTGCTGTGGCCTCACATGGCCACCGCCACACATCTATAATCGTTTATGCTACATATTACGCAGACTTTCAAGCTCTTTCTACTACAATGGCTGAGATTCCCATGGCATGTCTGGGTCACCAATTCGGTCTAAGCACTTCTCCTCCATCAACAACAGTTTTGGCAGCCTAGCGCCAGACAGCCAAGAAAAAGGCAATGAAGATGTTTACCGATATCGTTTCATCACCATCACAAGCACCTGAACTGAATCAAAATTGATTTTGTGTTATGGCAGACTTTGTGTTATTATAAAGTCATATTGTTGACCAAAGATTGATATAATATCACAATGTGATGAAACTTGTGATTTACACTTCGAATATATCAATCAAGTCTGCACAAATGAAGCAGACCAATCACATATCACTTTCAACTGACAAATCGTCACGTTCAACATTGTGGCATCATTTCACCGGTTTGTCCTTCAACAAAAAGTAAAGATGCACAATCAGCCAAACAATCACACTATGAAACCAGCATCTGTCTTCTTTGTATAAGAAATATTCCTCAGTGTCATAAAGCAACACAGCAGTTTTGTGTAAAATGCAGCTCAGATTCACTTTGGTATCCAAATGCCTTGAAATGAATGTGGTGATGTTTATTGGCATTTTAATAAACTACCCAAAACAACAGGCCTAAAGCTGTATGAATGAGAATGTCTGCAGACAGATGTGTGTTTGACTTGAAGTGAAACAAAAACAATGAAAACAGTCACAAGCTGAAGCATTTCACTGCATCCCTCTGTTATCATCCCCCTTCCTCTTACCTAGCTGCCAATAAGGGTTGCCATAGTCAGAGAAGGTAAAGGGATTTCTCCTTCTCTTCCAAACACTTTGATCTGACTGACACACAAACGGCCCTCAGATCACAAGTCTGCAGACCCTGTTGGGCCTCTCTGCCTGGTCTGCTTGTACATGTACACTTGGTCCCCGTGAGGATTCCTTACCCTCCTCCCATTTCCCTTCGTCTTCCCCTTTATCCCTTCTTCTTCCTCCTCCTCTGCCTCCTCCTTCTCCTCCTCTTCCTCTGCTGTTTGGTGTTTTGAAACATCTGAGTACAGACATGTTCTGAGCTTTGGAGGACCCAGGGGCCCAAGATCCAGACAGAGGGAGAAAATAAAGAAACTCTACAGTGCCCACGGTGCAAAAGCTATCTCACCATTATCACTGGGGAGAAACTCTTAAACATCACCAAACGTCTGGACAGACAGAGGAGATCAGAAGACTGTTTGGTCTGTTGTTCACATAATCATACTGTCAGCTAATGGCGCAGTCAGCAGCTCACAGTGGAATCACTATGATTTGAGTCAATGCATTTATCCTAATGGATATACAGTGTTTTATGAGGGAAAACAGAGAATATGAATACTGCACTACACAGACTGCTGGCCCCAAAATGGAAGGGTTGTTCCTTGTAGTTTTCCAGCACAGACGTGTCAGCAGCATGGACATGAAACATGCCGTCACTGTTTCTTATCTCAATATGTCCCTGGGTGGAAAAGTGAGGCAACAGCTTACTGATGTCTTGCAGCCTGCCTGACCATTAAAACATATTTCCATGCTGATGGATGTCAGATGTAGCCTAAAAAAAAAGAGCTTGCCCTTGATTTCTGAGCTCATTCCCAACTACAGTTTTCTAAACTTATTCTTCATGCCTCACAAATGGAACAAGCAAACGTAGACTATAAACAAGTTAAAATAATAGAGGAAAGGGCAGAACACGAGTGCAAACGGGTGAGAGCACGGGGGCCGTTATCTACCGCAAATCTTCCCGTCTGACCGATATCAAGTTCTTGGGATGGCGGCTTGGAAGGACAGTCAGTGGTTTTTATAAGTGAAAGCTGTGAAAGATGTGAGTAAGTTTATCTGAAATGGAAACAGGAAATGAGTTACAGCTGTGCTGAGAATGTGGCACAGCTGTCCAGGGCCAGAGATGGTTTAAGCATTCTACAGGAGTGCAGAAGAAAAAAAAAGTGAACTCACCCCCAAAGGTTGTTGGGGGCCTGAAATTGCAGAGCAAGCAAATAAGATGGGCCGCATGCACTGCAGTTTATCACATCAAGAGGGGTAAACCATGATTAAACCTGACTCAAATGATAGAGCTTAAAAATTATTATATTAGTCCCCCGTCCTCATCGAGATGTAACGGCAAATTCTTTTAATAATCATGAGGCCTTCAAGAGCTGCTATCTCTAATAACGGCCTCCAACTTGCATTTTATGGTCATAGGATTTATTCATCAACTGACAACATTTATCATGCAGCCCTCTTAAAAAATCATCCCCTAAAATTCAAAACATGGCAAGAACTGCAATCATCCTCTAAAATCTTGGCAAGAACACCCCCATGTATCTGTCTTCACTTTTCACCCCTGGGCCTTCTAGAAAAGACTGCGAGAGATTGAAAGCCATGAAGCGACCAAAACTGCCTGGACCATACCAAAAGAAGCTCCTTTGTTCCTCTTCCAAAAACAGGCTCCAAACCTTTTTCTTTTTTCCATTTGGGATCCAGCCAAGGGAAGTTAGAAGTATGGCTGCCCCTCTCCATGCTCTGTTCTAATATGTTCCATGCCTTCCAGTTGCTTACATCATCAATCTGGGAGATGGCTAAGTGTGATGGGGTGAACATAAACAGTGCTTGAGTTATGAGCTAAAAGAGACACAGGTTGTGTCTCAAACATAAGTTGGCGCCCTCTTTGCTTTTTTTTTTTTATTAAAAAACGCTCATACAGAGAGGTCCTAATCGCTGGCGGGTATTCTGAATGACCTTGCATGTGGTATGTACTTTAAAAACCAGCGCTGCGGTGGGAGAGCATTGAAGAAAAGGAAGCAGCTTTACGATATCAAAATTCACCCGCATCAACTTCAAGCAGCGAGCTTCTTATTGACAGCTGAGTGCCAGTCCTAATCATCTCCCTTTTAATGCTTGCTTAAAAATGCACACCCTCGTGTCAAAACCTGAGCACACATTAACTTTCCCCAAATCGTCTACTTACTAAACATGTCACTACTGAATTATACATCTGACTTCTCCCCCCCTCTCGTATTTACATGGTGTTTCGGCAGAATTTGTGTAGCAGTTGTAAAGTATTTAATAAGTGTTTAAATATGTACGAGAGTCAAGATCTTAGCCGCTGCATGCACTGTACAGTCGATGTTTACGCAATATCAAAAGACTCTGCTACGCCTATCAAAATGAGTAAGACATATGGATGGTTTGTTTTTCACTTGCCAAAATAGAAAAGGGAGTGTGTCCACTTGGGCCCCATCAGGTCAAATCATAAAGATCCATCACTGGCTTTGCACTCTGCTAAAACGCTAAGGAAACATATTGTAGATTTTAAGACCCTTTTTATTCAGCCAGACTGTGTACTAAAACTAATTGGATTTCTGTCAATGGAAAAAATATATCCCTGGGACAGCTTTGAACTCAATAGCTCTGACTATCCAACTGCACATGAGGGAGTGGGACCTTGCCACATGCCAAGCACCAGGGAGGAAAATTAAATCGGTGGTCAACATAAAATATTAAAATAGCATGGTATCGAATTTTTGAAAAATGATGTCAGGGCGGCTCATTATGGCCAGCAAGGCAGTGAATTAAGCTATATTTAGTGGGTGATAATTGAAATCATAGCTGTAGTCATTACCACTGACAAGTTTCTAAATAATACCCAATAAATCCACTCTTTTTAGCAAGGTCCCCGTGACAGCTGGCAGTGCTGAAAAATATAAAGTAGAGAAACAGAATCTCTTCTCCTTTCTTTCCTCTCTCCCTTCCTCCCTGCCCCCCCAAAACTCTTCTTTCTCTCTCTCTCTTAGAGCCAATAAAATGTCAGCTTTTATTCTCCTCCTCCAAAGTGTTGGCTAGATGTCAGCAGACCCTTCTAAAGCTCTGCCACTGCAAGCTGAAGGCCTGTAAATCTCTGTGTCAGTGGCACGCCATCCGTCTTGGGATATACAATAAAAAATGTGACGCAGTCATAAAAGGAATGGCATCGCTGCCCAGTATATATAATGTGAACAAAAGGAACATAAAGATGTTCCATTCCATTCAGAATCGGAAACCACAAGATGGCCTTATATTGAAGAAGAGAGGAGGATGTGGATTGCCCTAGAAGACTGATGGCAGCTCCTGACAGTGATTAACAGATGGTTCCCCTGCCATCAGTGGACTTTTGTTGTGTTTTAACAGAGAGATAAAGATTTATACCGTGTATGTTACACTGAAGGTAAAATAATTGTACAGCCGACAGACTTGCTGCTCAACTGTACAGCTTTAGCTTATTCCTCGGTGCCATAGACCTTAACTGTTGTCCAAAAACCATTAAAAACACATCAGTAAGCCACACTTTTGCAGTGGGTAACATGTTCCGCTATTATGATTAACATGGGCACTGTAGTTTCTGATTCAATTCCACCTGCATTGTCCTGATGCTGTGAATACTTAGAGTACCAAATGTATAGTCATCAGCCATTGAAAATAGTCCCTAACAAATACACCATCAATTTCTCTTTCAGAGGTATTTAATTAAAACTACAGTGCCAAGCTATTTTAGGAAATTAGGAAGCATTTTTGAAAGATGAATAAATGTATTTGTTACCCACTTTTAAGGATTTATATCTTCAGTAGGGGAAAACGGGTTTGGACTGAGTGCCACATACACTAGCAGGGTGTTTTTTTTTGTTGTTTCTTAACAGATTTTGCATCATACTATTCTGATGAATTTGGTCCACTTTAACACATACTGAGAGAAAATGAATTTTGGTAAATATCTGCAAACACAGACAAGTTTACCAAGTTTATCTTGATTGCCTGACGCTCTCAACAACTGTCTCTCATGCAAACTGTTGTATAACTTACTGTTGCATACATGCATAATTCTGCAATGCTTTGGAAACCATCAAGAATTGTTGCGCAGTTTCACTGGATAGTTTGTTTCTATGGTAATACTTGCCACTTCCTAAATCTAGCCTGGCAGAAGGAATAAGAAAATATTTTTACTTGCATGACATATCCATGAGTGAAACCACATCAACCTTGTAAAACTAGAAAGCTGGAAGAATGTGACATATGTGTGAATACTCCACTTACCCAATTCGTTTAGCTGTCTTTGTTCTTATTAGCCCTTTTTTACACACAGATCCCCCAATAGTGCCGCAATGAGGGTCTTTCATCATGTCGCCGTTGCTTTTTTTTAACAGAAGCAAACAACGCAAGCATAATGCCGCCCCAATGCGAAAAAAGCAAAAAAGGCGCAATGGACGTGACATGTAACAGAACAGCGTCGGCCCCTATTACGTAATCTTACATACACATCCAGCAGCACTTTCTGAACAATAATCTGCGCAGAGGGTACGGAGCTCTCAGACTTCATTGTTTCTGCAATTTACGAATTGGGGAAGCCCCAATTCGTTGTTGCTGCTCTTTGTCTTTGAGTTAGCTGCTAACTGTCTTTGAGTTAGCTGCTAACTGCTGCTACCTGCTTTTTAAATCTACCGGCAGTGAATTGCACACATAAGATGTTTGAAAGAAGGCACACCCATCCCATCCTGCCAGCTGTCCCTTTTACGCTTATGTCGACTGTACTGTTACTACCACCACTGCCGGCTTAAAAGTGAGACAATTCTGTCGTCTCATTCATGGTCTTACCTTTTAAATAGAACAGCAAGGATGGTTGACTGTAGATCTAATTTAGTGCATCCAGTTCATGCATGTAGTTTAGCATACAGTTTGTGTTCAAAATGTGTTTTTTATTTATAGTCCAAATGACGCTAGATTCAAACACAAGGCCAGATGTATAGGAACAAATCAAACAGTTTAGTAGATCTTAATGCTCGGTCGAAGAGCATGTGCACCACATTTGACGACATCCATTAGAAAGTATAAAATATGCAGTTCATCTGCAAACATGTTTGGTCCTTCAGGCATTTTTTTTCTTAAAGCAAATTTGGCTTAAGACAGAAAATACAAAGCTGGACAGAGAAGACACAAAACAAAACAATGGATGTAATGAAGGCCACATTATTGCGGGTTGGTTGCAATTTGTGGAAGAGCTTTCATTCATATAGAGTTTTCCATTTTGCCAAAGAAAGAAAACAGATTTTAGCTTACTTTAATTGCATTGTTAGATTGTCTTAATTGACTTAATGCAGTGAGAGGTTTTGTGTCAAATGTCTACAATTTAACCTTTCACAGACCTATCCAAAGACATTAAAACTGACACTGACCAAACTGTCCGAAACATCTAAGTTAAATGACTTGAGTCATCAAAACCACACATATGAATTTGACAAATAGAACAAATTATTCTTTACTTCTTCTCTGAAGGACTCAGTGACTCAGGCTCTCTGTTGGAACTCTTTTAACTGTCTTCAACAGCGAGAAAAGTGTTGCTGCAATCACATCAAAGAAAATTCTCATATAACCTCAAATTGGAGAGATGGAAGAAAAAGACAAGCCATCCATTACACATAACATCCTTAGCTCTATGTCTTCCCATCACTTTTCCAGGAGTAGTGCATCATTTAAAAAACATCCTAGTGCAAATTAAAAAGGTCATTTTTTCCCCATACCACTGAATGATACAAAATTTCAATGTCCTTGATATGAATAACTTATTTCCTGCCAGACCATGTCCCTCTCATCTCTCTGATTTAAATCTCTTAGGGTTTGGAGAGCTCTGCATCCTCCTTAATTTATGAGACACAGATCAGGTTATCCTAGAATATCGGCCTAAACAGGCCTGATAGATCATATATGGAATATATTTCCTCAGCAGAACAGAGTACGCCACCACTATTACCAGACACACACACACTCGCTCCCAGTTAAGTGATTTGAGGACTTCATACTGCCAATGTTTCATCTCCTCTCCTCCTAACTGACACTTTATCTGCATACCGGCATCTCTGAAGATTGAACACTTAGGCAAGACAATGACAGGATCTCTTGCCGTTGTCACTTCTCATTCTAGGACTGGTCTAATGCCTCTTACTGGGCTTCTGCCAATAACACAACCCCTCCTCCCCTCACCATCAAAAAAAACAGAGTCTACCTAGCTCGGATAGAAAAGGAGCACTTGATGTCTGTGACACTCATTTGTCAATTAGCAGGCCCCTTCCCGTGTTGACACACAGCAACTTGAAAGACAGAGCGGTGCCAGTGACGAATTAAGAGAGACAGATGAGTGAGGCATGAGCGGCGGAGTAATACTATAATGTTCTTTAGATATGAATATAAAACGACACAGCTGACAGGCCATACAAGGTTTTATTTCATTTCTCAGTGTACCAGGCCTCCCTACTTTGTCTTCTTTGTTCTCTTTTCATCAGACTACTTACATCTCATTTTGACAGCTGGGCGACATTTAGAGCACTTTCGTTTTAAAATGCGAGTTAGCATACTTGATTTGTCATTAAAATGCAAAACGCCTGCCATCACCAACATAGCCCGGGTGAGCACATACCCCCTCAGACACACACAGACACAGACACACTCAAACTGTACATACACACACATACAGTACACACACATACACAAGCAGCTGAGGTTAATCTGCAATGCAACGTCCAACACAGACCCCCTCGTTTCTTAATGGCAGGTGCAGTCAGCAATTCTAATCTGATACACTTTTTGTCAAATACAGAGAATATCTCCTCACGGTCCGCTAGCTATCCAATCTGTGTGTGCACTAAAAAAAAATGGTGTTAATGCACAGCCTTGGCCCTATAAATGGCTTGGACTAAGCCACACAACACTATTCCAGCCAATCAGCAACAGAGGCAGCTCATGCTCTCATGCACAAGACAGGGGAATGGTCATGTATGTATACAAGAAGGCAATGGATGTGAGGACGGTAAATCTGGCACATGCTAATGCGCTGAACTCCGCAGCGAATATTAACAGTTTCTTCAGACTTGCTGACCCCACCTGTGACAACTGTGCGCATCCAAAAATTTTTAACCACAGGGCCCACGTGCAGACTGCGCATGCTTCAGTTGCAAAATGTAATGTCGTGTTCAACACTCCAGTCCAGTTGGTGGTGCATCTATCTCTAGCTGGTTTTTGCCAGAATGACACCAAACTGGATGATTCATTTGAAGCAATATTGTGCAAAGAGATCAGCCGTTACCCACATTACCCACATGTCACCAGGAGTTCTCCGCTGGTGACAATCACAAGAGTTCTCCTTGTTTTCTTTAGGTCGCCATTTTCTTTCTTAAATTCACAAGCTTTTTCTTCTGATTTTCCTGGCAGTTGGCAAATGGTGTTATGGTGCAATACCCTCCCTAATTCGATACCAACTGAAATAGAGTGGGAATCAGAACATAGTTGTGCATAAAATGTCTCAATTTTAGATGAATGGAACCACATGTGTGCCCCCTTGACTATTACAAGCCTGCAGTCTTAGAACATAAAATGCAAAAAGTAATGTATGTCCCAGCCTAAATTTATTGATTGATTTTTTTAAGCATTATTCACATAACCAACAGAATACAGGTCAACCAGTGCTACTAATAATGGAGGAGAGAGTCAAGAACCAGTGTTACAGGTTTAACTTGTGACTTTCTTTCTAATGCAACAACGGTTGCTTGAAGTGATTGTAATAAAGTTTCAGAGCATACTTATCTAGTTTGTTCAGGAGTCTTAAACTTAAGTAAATCTAGTGTGTATACAGTGAACATGCAATACAAGTCATACAGTCTTAGCAGATTTGCAAAAGATGAATTTGGTCTTGTAAGCAACTTACAAGATTTTACCACAGTGAACGAAACTTTTTTTTTTTGAACTCATAATGTGATTCCATACAACGCTAACTCAAACTACAACCACCAAAATGATCAGAGAATTGAATTGACAGCCCTCTGACATGGTCACAACAAAAACTGAATACATCAAAAATGAGTTATACTACAAGACTGTTTCATTTTAATAGTTTGCACAGCTGTTCACATTTTGGGGAACATTTAAAGCGCTATACTTCAGCAAAGTTCTGCTGTAGATTTGTTAAACAGATGAGATCAGCTGGAATGGCCAACGTTATGATCAACTATAGCAAATATCTGACAGTTGTGTTTAAAATTTTACACGCAACTTAACATTACATGTGCAGTAATCTGTATCACATGTGTTGAGAGGACAAGTGATGGGCAGATATAACTAACTAAAACAGATGAAAGTGAAATAGAGCACGCTTGACTTTCAGCTTGGGTTTAAGGTTTCACCAAAGCTGCCACTGCACAAATGTGATTTGTTTATCAAAATGCCATGTCAGATCTGAGAGGAAAGGTTGTCACTGTTCTAACAATATTAGGATTCATCCTGTGACTCACAGACATGTGTCTTCCACAAACCTCAAGTGTCCAGGACGGCAACACTGTATGTAACAGATGCAGGCACCAAAAGTGCACCCGAGTCACAGAGAGGAATCACGTTAAAGCAGCACATGCCCACCCACTGCATTGTATACACACCTGACCTGGAACAAAGTGGACGACACAATACTATCCAAGCCCGTTCTGAGACAGAAATCTCACTGTGCGGCACACTTCTCAACACATTGATGAGACAGGCTGACACTGCAGCACACAGAGGGAGAGGTGTGGGTGTGACAGCCCGCTACCATAATTTCATCCTGCCATTACCTGCCCAGCCGCTCACAGTTATGCTCGCAGAGACATGTGCACAAACACTGCATGCAAGCAAAAATGCACGAGCATACACACAAACATAAACATACACACAATAACACACTGTTAAAGGTGATGCCAGTACATTTCTTCTCATTGTGACTCATTGTCACGTTGCCGGATGAGTGTTGTCAATTGAGCTGACAGAAATAAGCATATTAGCTCCAACAGACTCTGGCAATGTCTCTCTCTCGATTTGAGTCAAGCAGCACGAACAAGTGCATGATGCTGAAGGCAGTCCACTGAGTCTCACAAACATGTGCATCTGTTTACACCTGGCTTGCTTGAGCTGACACTGAAACGGGGTCATGGTGTCAATACACAAATGTCTCTACTACATGACACCTAATGTCAGACCATAGATTCCTGAATGGTAAGGCTAGAGGAAAAATAATTACATAATACTGATATTTAATGTTTAATGTTACCTGTGATTTTGGTCAATGTCACTGTGGTTACGTCATCTTTTCTTGATATTTAACACTGCATTATAGGTAGCACGATAAGGACATCACTATCACGCAATAAATGCTTAAAAATACAGTGTTGGGTGAAAGTCTAATTAGTAATTATCTCTGGAACGTGTACCTTTACATTTTTTTTTAAGCATCATAAGCTACGTCTGTTTAACTGTGACAGTTACTAGCCAATTTGAATGGATTAAGCTAATATCTATGTATGTGTTTATTCATTAAAAAATATTCTTTTTTTTAAGTATGACAGTCATCTTGCAGGAAAGCCTGTCAATTAGAAAAGAAAATCGAATACAAAAAATATTTCTGAAAATGTTATATTAAATATATGTAGATTGATTTAAAGGGGAGATGGTCTGTGCTCATTTCCTTGAGCCAATGAAATACTGGGAGACCTGTTTATTATTACATCAGAGCACATCAAACTGCACATGCTACAAGCTCTTTATATCAAGATACTGTGTCAACATGCAGTGTTATCTGATTTTGTCCTTCCTACCAAGCTCAAAGAGCAACATATAAATACAGCGGCAGAGAAGGTTTTTCACCATTAAGCAGTGGGTCGGGGCCTCTTTCTATTAGGTGCATTCTTATGGGGATCAAAACTACTGAGGGGGTTGCTATGCATTAGTTAGCATATAACTTTATCACATGTTGAGCTGCTTATTCAATTTCACAGCTCCACCCACCCATGACCTTCCAATGTTGTCATGTGAGCACCCAAAGACACCAATTACAACAGAAAGTGAATTTAAGAGACAATAGTGGATATAGGTCTGTAATATGAGAGGTGTGTATGGTGGAACGGCTTGCAAAGCCACCCTAGCAGGTCAGTAATGTATACTTTATAGCTCTAGATAGAGATACAGTGTTCAGACATCTTGCAATGGGAGTTAACATATACTGTTTTTCCATGTGAGCCATTTAAACAGACTGTCTATTGGAGAAAAGATGAAGCGCTGTGTAACAGATCACTTTGCCCACCAGCAAACCATCAATCAATAGTCCACTGATATGAGCCCCAAATGATTCGAGTACCACTTCATTGCTTCTGCACCGCTTCTCTGCCCATACCACCCTTTGAAGTTTAGTAATGATATCTGACATCTGAGATTAGCCAAACTGAAAATTAGTAATGAATTAGTAATATCTGAGCCATAAATATTTTATTCTAAACATCAAGTCCTTAATGTGATGGGTTCAAAGGCAAGAAACATAATGGCAGCCTTGATCTCCCTGAAAGCAACACACATAAGGGCTGTTTCAGTCTGATTTCATAAAGCTGTTTGCAACACATCATTTCCTCAAAGGTAACACTAAGATGCACTTGTTCACTATCCAAGTATTTTGAACCATGCAATCTGTGTAAAGAATCAAGATAACTCAAAAGTCTGCCAATTGCTGCAAGTTAACAATGGCAGGAGCATCTTGCATGCTGTCGGCCATTTGATAACACTTATGTGGAAAAGCTTCTGTGGCATTATCTAAATGTGGGTGCTCAAACTGGCTGATTAAGTTTGAAACTTTAACTACAGCGTAATGGGGAAAAAATGCAATTCCAGTCAGTGTTTGTTGCAGAGCTTTAAGTGAAGAATATTTCTGAGCACCTGAATTTGTGGCAGGTGCGTGGGAGGGCAGCATGACTAATATAAGTGAGAACTCATGCACACCATCTCTCTTACTGCTGGTACTTTTAACCATATCCATGATGCAAACTACTGATAGCAAATACCATAAATATACCAGCACTAGGGGGCTAATTAAAAGTTTAAAAAAATAACAATAATGATTTTTACAACCTGTGTAGGGCGCAAATTTGCTAATCTTAGGATAGCAAAAGAATAACTTGCCCTACTCTCCCTAGGAGTGGCTAGTACTCCCTGTCTTCATTGGTTGGATTTGTTGGGTTTATGTAAGAGTAGTGGGATTGATTAGGATTAGGGTGAGAATATAAGGAGAAGCCAATCAGAGGCAGAGAAAGGCAAACTATTCCTTTGCGACCCTAGCATTTGCAAATTACCACGTGGGGCGCTTTCTAGTTAGGTAGAATCGATTTGTCATGCCTGAGGACAAAGCCACCACCACCTACTTCCCCATTGCTCAGCTTTCACATCAGTAAAGTTGTTTCTACCTGAAATTTATGTTGTCACTACAGTGAAGAAAAGAATGTCAATTGCAAAATCCCAAGCTCATTATGTCTACTATTTTTTATATTTGGAAGACAATATTAAGATTGACGTTCTCACCTGCGCTCCTACTTTATCCCACACGGCCGTGCATTTCAGAGCATGAGATTAGCATGCTGCTAGGATGCACAGATTTTCAGACGCAACCAGCAACACTGAGAAATCCCTTTGCAACTCTACTTGATGACTGCTACTCACGTTAAACAAAAAACTTAAATGATTTGGTACAACTGGTTTTCACATCTGGTGCAAATCGTACCCAAGTAGTATGCCACACTTGCTATGACGTTTTTCAGTAAACGGGGGCACGAAAATATGAACAGAGCCCAGGTAAAATAAACAGTGTTTACACTGATCAAACCAACTAGACTTTGGGTCAAGGTACTCAGATTCAGGCTCTGGTTCCTGATGTAAAAGCTTCCCTATTGTCAAACCATCTGACCATTATGTCTGTATGAAATTTTACTCAGTGGCCTTACGGTAGATTGTGAATAAGGTGACACTGCTGGACAGAGTCAAGAAAGGCTTTAAAAGGTAAAATTTGACCAAATTATCTTCACAACATAAAAGAGGGCAAAGTACTTGTTTCTTACCAGATCTATGCCTTTACATGCAGTTCGATTTATCTGTGTGTTCAGGTTCAACAAACCAAGTGCAGTCCTCAAACTCAACAATCCTTGTAAGAGTCTCAACACTTGCTTGTATCCGTTGTAGCACATTTACAATGACTGGAACAGTACCTTATGAAAAGGTGACCCCCAAACGAAGAAAAACTGTGTGCACACATCAATAGAGTTAATATTTACAGAATACAGTGGCCTGCTCAAAGGCACTTCAGCAGTGGGTTCATTCAGACATTTATGCATTGACCCAAAACAGATTTTTCCAGCTGCTCTGAACACTGTGTGTAAACGATGGATTTCCTAATATGACACAATATAAATCACATCACATTTCCAGCACTGCCTCCAGACAAAAACTTTCAACAAAAAAGGGCCTCTATCGAGACGGCTTTGTGGCCTGACAGTCATGAAAAGGGTTCAGAAACAAAAGCACCTCATAACCATCATCTCCTTTCTTTTACTTGCCAGATCAACTGTGCAAGTCCTGCTGGTGAAATGGCAGCCCCCTCTGAAGCAGCTGCCATGAGGTGTTCCTTCATGTCCTGACTGAGGAATCTTTTCTCCTATTTGCCCCCGAATTAGCATGTCACATTTATCGATCACGCCTTTTATCCTGCCCCAGCATGGCAGAGGCCCAGCACTAACACCCATTGAGCTCTTTGATGTCATGATGACACTCTGACCACCTACAGGCTGAGGGCACACATGCAATTCCAACTAATGTACAGATGCAGCAATAGACTGAGAGGGATACCAAAACTGACAACACATGCACCCACGTGATAACATGTTTGCAACTTTGCATCTGTCATGTACCTGAGCTGATTGAAGCTTAGATCCAGTCTTCGTGCAAACTGGCCATATGTGTCTCCGAGGAAGTCTGGGATGTACTTGCAGTCATGTCCAATGTAGGAAATCTTTAGGAATAAAAAAGGAATAAAACAGAGATTAGTGTGAGATTAGCAATACATAATGGCATCCCTGACATGAGCACAGCAAATTAATATTAGAATCCTGATAGGGGTGGGAGTCACCAGAGCCCCCCCCAATACTATATATATACATATATATACACACACCAGGTAAGTCCTGTTGCAATCAACAATCTCTTTTTCAAGGGAGGCCTGGCAAGACAGCACTATCAGAAAAAGTTACAGACAACAACCACAAAAACAATGTAAAAGAGTGTATACAGTAATGTATACGGTAAACATATGGAAATATTATAATACCAATGCACAATAACAAGTACCAACCGATTCATTCACCCTTGTTCTTATGAGAGTTTTAAAATCAGGCAGAGAGACCAGTTATCTTTGTATCAAATCCTTTTGGAGACTATTCCCAAGTGAGGGGAGCAGAGCACATAAAAGCTTTCTTTACCAACTCGGGCCGTGCACAAGGAACAGACAACAAAACTAAATCTTGAGATCTCACACTACAGCTACAGTCAAATCTCTGTTCAATCAAACTGCAAATGCATGAAGGCAGTTTACCCAGTTAGGCTTTTTAAATAAACAAATACCAGTGACTGAGGCTCTGAAAGGTCAAAGATGGTCAACCAGCCCTGAAATAAAGCTTACAGTGATGAGTGAGAGCTTAACAATTTGTAGCAAATCTCAGTGCACTCTGATATCAGGTATCTAACATATGCAAGCAATTATAATGATACTTAAAGTCATGATACAATGTCACTGCAATTTTAAATGTTTTTTGATATGCTGAATATTGTGATAACATGTTGTGATATATATTGAAATTTACTACCTGCCAATTTCAACTTAAAAAATGAAAAACTTAGTCAACATCCGTTTTTATCTATTAAGATAAAGTTGTCAGTTTGTTCACTTCCTTTTTTTTAAGCAATATATATGTAGCAGACTAAAAAAAGCAATTATTTATAATATACTGGTAGGCTCCCAAATGTTCAATCTGTATTTGCAATAATAATAATTTATTCCATTTTTTAAAAATCGACACTTAGTGTCTATGCATGGATACAATGTTACCACAAAAAACGACTCTGCTGTATTGATTTTAAATTTAAATATAATTTTGCATCAATTAAATTAGCCTACATATGCATTTCTCTGTAACTGTTGTTTTCTTTTTTTGTTGTTGTTTTTGATTATCGCTATGATTATTATGTTCACTTAAACAACTCATATTCCTATTATTACCATTTGACTGATCATCCATCATTTGAAAGCACTGTTTTCTGTCATTTCGGCTTCTGTCATCTGTCAGTCAGCTGCCAATCAGCTGTCAAATTGTAACGTTTCTGCCGCAGTGCAGAGGATTATGGGTAAGAACAGCAAGAAAAGCATGCTGGCTTGCATACTGCAGAATCCAACCAGGTGTAGTAGAAAATCCTGGTACTTTTGGCATACTGCATTTGAGATACTATGTATGTGGACATACTTTTTTGTTTGTTTGTTTTACCTTACTACATAGTATGACAGTATGTGTAGTGGAACATACGGTGAAGATAAAACAAGAAGAATAGGAAAAATAACATCAGGGGGTATTGGGGGGCCTGAATGGGCTTCTTTCTTAGCCTGAGTCCCCATAAAGTCTAGGATCGCCACTGCAAATATATGCTGTATGTGCTTTCCCATGATCATAGTATACACTGGATAATATATCAACAAACATACTAACCTACTCTGAGTAAGCTACACTTTATAACATGATACTGCTGCGACTTCAAGACATTATTCTCTCCAGAGAAGACTGTAGGAGGGACCGCAAAACTGAAAGTCATGACTGTAATGTGTCACATGACACTGGTGATGTCGAAGATACAAACAATATCCCTGTAAGATTATCACTTCACTTTTTAAACAGTCACAGACAGCAAACCGTCCGCACAAGAGGGCGTTCAAAGTCCCACAGAAACACTTTCCAGAAACAAACTTACTTGTGTCCCATTCAAAGCGACCAGCGACTCGTCATGTGCCATGACTTTCTCCTGAGGCTGACAGCTCGGTGAGCGTGTTTGGAAGATACGCTATCTGTGTTGATATCCAAAGTCTTGCTCACGTTAAGAAAACCGCTGTAGTCAACATTAAAAGGTGGTTTGTGGACGTAGCCCGCTTACTTTGGAGAGCTTCTGGCGCCTTCCAATTGACTTTACAGTTTCCGCGTGCCGTTTCTATCAGCTGACCTGCTGTTGTGCGGAAGCACGCGGACACACTGTTTGTTACAGATGTAATCTGAGTGCTGCGGTGCTGACTGTCTCCTGATAAAAGGACGGGATGAGATTTGCTCTTATGTATGAAAACCTACTGCGTTTAGTTAAAACACCTTCACATTTTAAAGAAAGTGATTTCTTTCTTTTTTTTTAAATAGAAAACTATTTTACAGGCAGATGAAAGTATCAGTGTAGTTTTTCCCACGTCATATCTTTAATGTTCTTCCTTAGGTCAGTGTGTTGAAATTATATTTAAAAAGCACTGACATAAAAGCCACTCCTTAAAACCTACACCATCATTTTTTATTTTTTTTTCTTGACTTCAAACATTGATATCTTCTAAGTAGCTGAACAGATTTTTACCTATATAACTGCTGATATTTCTTTATTTTTGTATACCTATTTTATTACATGTAGGCCCATGGTTTACATTTGTATGCCTTGCAGTTTTCCATTCAGTGGGCCTACTTAAAAACTACAATTCCCAAGAGGTGGAGCTTCTTCCACCAGGGTTGTGCACAAGACTACACTGCCAGTGATCAGAATGGGATTAGTTACTTTGACCAAAAGCTCAGAACACAGTGAAACAGTGAAAAGACGGTACAGAAATATTTTCTCCCAACTGCAAAGTGATTACAGTGTTAGTTTATATCAAGAGATAGGATCCTGGGAATATTGACCCTTAAAGAGATGACCCAGATGAAAAGCATTAATACACTTGTTAGTAGTGACTATACCAATTGCCAAGAGAAGATAAATGAAAGATAAATCATTTTTTACTAACTCTAGCGAAAGAAACTACTTGAGCTCTTGGTTTATTGTGGAATTACATCATAGCCAAATGGATAATTCAGCCATGTTTAGCATTATAACATTGACCATGTCCTGATGCATAGAAATGTTTCACCTAGTGAGTTTGTCTGTCTGTTTGTTGACAGATATTTATCAATGCAATAACATGCAAGATAAAGTCACAAAAGTAACAGATGTGTAGTTGAGCTCAAAATAAAGGCTGAGATTGAAGATGGGTGTGGTCCAAAAAAAAGGGTCCAAAAGAGGAGTAAGAAATAAGGGAGGAGCCACTGACCATCCTACTTTGTAGCCCTTGTGAGCATTTGCTCTAAGTCAGTGATCCCATTGCGCCTCTAGCTGTAAGCCTCTTCAAATTGTGTTTGAAGACAATATTTTAAATTTATATGATAAAAGAAGCTTCAGTTTTGAATAAGGAATGAGATATGTAAAACAGATAGTAAGTAATCTTACCCTTTTCCAATAGAAAGCAATACAAAGCTGCTTCTCCTAAACTGTGCAATCATTAGCATCCAGGACCAGAACCCATTCAGTGGATTAGTCAGGTGTTAAACAATTTAATCAGCAAAATAATAATATTCCACCTCACAGTGATGGTGAAACCTGACATAAACAGCAGTAGTTGCAGTCAGAGCAATAAGCCATGCCATATACAAGAAACCATTAAAGAGAAACAGGAGGAGAGCAGTGGCGATTTTGGTATAACAATTCTGGTGGCCACACAATGTCCACATAAGAAATTGGACATCTCCAACATCAAATACTCAAGATCAAAACAACACCAACATGAGGACAATAAAATACAATGCAAAACTCTTGCCATGAACGGCACACAGCAAATACATGACAGTCAATATACGAGTCCGCCACACATTTTGAATAATTGCTTAAGTGCCCTTAAAATGTGGTTGAGCATCGTAGTGGCTCCTGAGCCTGGAGTCTAGCTCGCGCATCGTATCAAAAATGCACCTAAAAATGCCGGCGTTACTAGCTGGCAGACTCGTTATGTCCGCGCGGGGCAATTTTGCAATTTTGACAAAGTTTTATGCATGTTATAATTCAGCCGATAACATACCTGTTTTCCTCAGTCTGTCAGCTGTGCTGTTCAACGCTGCGTCTGTACACACTGTCAAGCTGCTATGCAACATTTGTGGTTCCCAATAAGCCATATAGCATTTCCCACATGCGATGCACAGCTCACGTTTATCTAGTCTTTCTGAAAGAATTTTTAAGTCTTTAAATCCAGTTGTTGTCCAGATGGTTTCTCCTCCAAAAAGATGACATGAAAAGCAGAACAGGGCTTGTTTTGCTGTGCTAGCGGTTAGCCAAAGTTTTGCTTTTGAACCGCTCCTGGTTGAATTATCTTGTCTTATCTTTTCCCTCTTGAGATATGATGAAGTCATCAGGTCGATGCGGTCCCAAACGTTTAATTTCCAGTTTCTGCTCGAGGGGTAAAGTGCCAAATCGCACAGTAGTTAAATAGTCCACACGATAGGCCTACACATCACTCCCACCTTAGCTAAAGTAAGTCAGCAAGACCTGCACAATGCCTGCCCTACCGCCTGTCAAATCAACCAATGGGAATACACCTGGGGCCCTTTACATCAGGCCCCACTTCCTAAACCAAAGTGCGTGTTTGTCCAGTTCACTACACTGCGCGTGCAGGGCCAGCTCTGTCGTGTCCCACCGACCGGAAACAGGCGAGCAGCATTAGGCAAAAAGACAAATTTACACACTACTACACTACAAAAAAAATCTTGAGAGGACATTGCATTTAGTATACCAGGAAAGATTACAAACATTTCATAAAGTAGACAGAGCTGGATTTGCTATTAATTTAAGTTCAACGACATTATTTTGTTTGACACAGAAAAGCCTAAAATCTTCCTCCGCACAACAGCGCCCACTGGTGGGGCCGTGCCCCACAGGCCCCTCAAGCAAAAACGCCAATTCAAGACAGAATGGCCATGGCAAAACAAATTTAAATAATTTGTCAACAAATTCTAATAAATGTATCTTTTACCATCCTAAACTAAGAACTGAGGTTCTTCGGTTTAATCTATCTGTTGTCTGCTCAGTTCAGAAGAGGTCTGTTTAGACTTATTGGTTTCGCTGGAATTAATAGCCTACTTGTTTGTTCCACTTAACAGTGCCTCCTGTGATGTGGAATATGTGGTAGCATTCTCATTAGTTCTGAAATATAAACATAGTGCCAAAGATTTCTTACATTATGTTTGTAATTGTTTCTGGTGAAGACAACATCACAAAACCATTAAAGGCAATAGTTTTGGTTTGAATGGTACAATGCAACTGAGACAATACAATATTTCCTCTGCAGTGCAGTCAGAATCAGAAACAGGAGTAAAACCCATATTGTTTTCAGTGACTCATTACAAACCCATGCTCCTGTCCACCCATCCATGGTTTTGGAATATAATATTTAAGCTTTAATGATCCACATTAGGTTATTTAAATAAAATGAAAAATTAAAAGGCAAATTGTATGGACAGAAATACACAAAGGGACACAAACCGCCTCTTAACATGGTAAAAGAAATTAGCTGGAGTGATATTGGCCTTGGTTTGGCTACTTAGCACAATAATGATGGTTTTATGCCACTATGGGCAACAGCTTGGTTTCACATCCAGTAATCTATAATCTATAGACTGATGGTTATATTGAAAACATTGTGGGTAAACTTTGTATGCTTTATATTATTAATAATATGCCCACGTGACTTACATTTTTTGTTTGTGGCAATGCTGGCTTGGACAATAAGCTACTTGTACAACTGTGTGTTCATATTCTAATATAATGATGACCGCCGAATGGCTGCTAAGAGCTTATGCTTGCATGTTCAAATGTACTTACTGATACAGTTTACACTATCTGCAGTCCTAGTCTAATTTGCATCTTGGTCAAATTCTGGAGTTAAATGTATAGCCATTGTTAGTTGAGACTTATGGTTTATAGGGGTCGACCGATATTGTTTTTTGAGGGCCGATACCAATGCCGATTATTAGTAGTTAATGAGACCAGTAACCGATATTTGGAACCAGTATGCATTTATAATAAAATTGAAAATCTTTCTGTAAATATTTAGAATTTGGAATATAACAAACTTCAAACACAAAACTTTGTTTAAATGCCTTTAGCAAATGTTTAAGCAAAACTGAGACTTTCAGCATCATATACAGCAAGTTCCTGACAACTTTTTTTTATAAAGTCAAGTGGAAATTTAAATAAAAAAGTAATAAATGAAAACAGTGTTTTGTTTGTAATATTTTTCTGAATGTTAATTCAGAAAAGTGGTGTAGTGGGGGTTATATGCAGATACAGTTTGTAACCACCTCTTTTTCTGGCCGTTTACAGTCTACCTACCAATAAACCAAAACCCACTGGCACATATAGGAGAGTATACCCACCTCCTAGCAACAGCAATAGCAACCTATTCATTTAGCACACCCACACCATCACTACACTGCTGATGTACCTGTATGTACAAAGCTGACTCTAAATGACCCCAGGTCAAATGGATTATGCATCTCTAACTTCCTGACTGTAGAGATAACGGGATAAAGGTATAATGACATTGGGTGATCATTAAATTGCTTTTATGACTCTTAGAGGAATGGGGAATCTGTAATTGAAATATTATCACATTTGACTCTCCTATCCTTCTGTTTATATTTTGACCCTGCTGCCACAGAATGAAGGCTGTGATTTTGACAAGTATGTCACCTGGCCTACAGGTCAAAGATTATAAAAACATGGCAGGTGCTGTTAAACTCTTGAAATAAAATCTTCATTTGCAATAAAATATGAAAAAAGAAACATATTTGCTTTATGCCACTTTTTTCTACATATCAACTCAATGTTAAAGATGTGATTTTTTTACACAATACAATACAAAAATAAAGCCTATTTCTTTTACATGAAAACAGACCTTTAGGGGCTGAGTCACAGTTTTGTGTAGTTTTGCAGGTCAAGCACACAACAACAGCACTATATATATATATAATGGTTTTAGGCTTACATTATCATGGTCTCGTAATATGTCTGTTTCTGTGTGTTTGTTTGCCTCCTTGATTCTTCATTAACTTTAATACATGTAAAACACTGCCTATCAAAATTAATTTCACATTTATTCTTAAAAGATGATGTATGTGGGATTTTTGTCCCCACCTACAGATATTAAAGGTCCAGTTTGTATGATTTAGGGGGATATATTGGCAGAAATGGAAAATACAATTCAAAACTCTGTTTTCATTAGTTTAGAACCACTTGAAACTAAGAAATGTTAATTTTTTTCTTAGACTGAATCATTTATATGGTGTTCTAATAAACACTTGACACACAGGAGACATCTCAGTTGGTTTCAATATTGCAATCTCAGCGATATGCCACTAATTCCTACATGTTTAGACCAGTTGTTCCCAATTGGTCCAGCCACAGGGTTTAGATTTCTCCTTAGTTATTAGTTCAAGGTCCACACACATGATAAATTACCATATTGCCACAATTTATCTGTATGGTCTCAAAATAAAGTTTGTTTTTACAAACTTGACATGTTCACAAGTCACTTGTGGTCCATTCAAAATGGACCTGGGACCCACTTTTGAACCACAACCCACCAGTTTGGAACCACTGCACTAGACCTTTATATCATGATATATATTAAGATGTGCATCACAGCTAATCTGATGTAGTAATGAGATTATTATTATTATTTTTTTTTTTTTTTTGCTTTTTTTTTTTAAATAAAATATAAAATACTAATGAATTAACACTAAAAAGTTGAATTGAAATTCAGTGAAGACTCTTTCTATTGTGACACTAGAAAACTAGGCCTACAGTATCTTGCTGTGATGATGTGGGCACGGATGAAAACATTTTATACAGACAAAATATACAAACAATATTTTTTAAGTTTAGACCTTAGTCACAAAAACACACTTCATTCATTGCTTCTGTCACTGAATCATTTTTAGCGTGTGTCTCTGTGCTGTAGGAGCAAGCATAAAAGCAGACACTGCAGCCAAACACTGAGCAGCTCACCTCACTGCTGTTTAACCTTTCTCTAACGGAAGCTGTGCTAATGACTGCTGTAGAGTTATTGTGACGTATGTGGGCAAACCTGCATATTTTGAGGGTCACAGTGGCCCTTCATTGAGATAATCAGAAAGTTTGGTAACACCACGCTGCTCCTGTGCTCCATTGCCTGCTGTATGACGTCACGCGGGACCTCCCATACGCGGAAAAGCTCCCTTTCCCCCGCTGCTGCTGCTGCTGCTGCTGCTGCCCGGAGAGGGAGAGCGCGAGAGTCTGCATGACTTGACTGAGCTGTTTGCGGTGATTCACGTTTTACAGAAAGTAAAGGGTGGTGTGTTTGTGCAATGCAAAAAAAAAAAAACAGCTTCGTTTAGACAAAAGGACTACGTTTTAATGTTGTTACAGTGTTCTTTTTTTTTTTTTTTATCCTTTTACCTTTCTGACGTTTTACATCGGAGCTTAGTAGGAAATGATTTCAGGTAATGTCGTGCCACGGACTTCCCTGTAAAACTGCCATTCCTCGTTGGAGTTTAGAAAAATCTTTTCTACTTCATGCATGCGCTTTTTTTGGTGTTACTAGTCTCCTGTGCAGCCTGTGTCCTATTTTATATATTTCTGATGTTTGGAGATAAGCGTCTCTTTATGGCTGGAATATCGCCTCAAAGTAATAGACGGACTGAAAACGGACTTAAATAAAAAATAGTAATACTAATAATTTTAAGTTTGTGAAGAGCTCCAAAACAGTCAGAGCATATGAACAAAGTACTTTTTAAATTTTACAACTAAATACAGGTGGAATTGAGAGGTGCAATCAGAAAAGTTGATTAATTGCGTCATTTTATTTTATATGGCTATATACAAATATATAAATCAACAAGGAAATGTGTTTCCTGTCGCTTCATAGGAAGAAGTCGGCCCAGCATACAGCTCAAAGTAAACCTGCAAGTCCAACATATTTCCTCCAGAGATGTAAATAGTTGTATTTGCATGCGGGGAGTGATTCATAAACATGTCACAGTTATGAAATATATGGGGATATTAAAACTTTCTATTTAAATATCATGAATTATAGTCGCAAAAATGTGTTCCCATTTAAGGGGAATGCCGAGTATTTTGGTGTCTGGTGCAGAAGCCCATTCGTCATACGGACAATAAAGAGGGTTTTCGCCTGACAGTGAAAATTTATGGTTGCCCTTCTTTGCCCTAATAACTCACATATTGTGTCACGGACTGACAGCCCTTGCAGAAAACAGCAAGCCTGTTATCAATCACACATCTTTGCATATTGTGAAACGTCCCCTCCTTTTTCTGCCAGACAAAAAACATTTGAAGTGAAAGAGCTGAGCATTTAGACTTTTTTGGCTCCCTCTAAACAAGTCCCACATTAAAATTAAAAGAAGTTATTGGCCTATTTTAGAGCTACTGTTTATTTATATTACACATGATCTCAAAATTATGACTTATGTATTCTTGGAGAGGAAAATTAATGTTTATTTCTTATTTATTCTTACTTAGTGTACCAAGCTGTAGTCAGACCAGCGTGGGCCTTAAAATGTACGCAAATCTTTTTTAGCTGTAAAAAAAAAAGTGTTCTGTGCAGCAGTCAGTTTTATTTCCAAATGTTTGCAGTAGTTTTTTTTACCATGCGGATCAAATATTTATTTTATTTTACTCCCATTTTGAATAACACAAGCGTAACATTTTAAACTCTTGTTTATGTTTGTTTTTTTTTGTTTTCCAAAAAAATAACAATAAAAAATGCCCCTTGACTGTCCACTCCAGGTTTTCTTGCTCTCCAAGTTGACCTGTCAAGCAGATTACCACAGAAAGAGATTAATGGCAGAGGCGGGTTGCAATAATAATCGTTTTGTTTGATGTGACAACTTTGATAGGCGTTGATTTACTTACAAACTGATAGGCTTTTAATTGAGCGCCTCCATCCCGATTGAGATGAAAGGAAAACCGCATTGAAAAGCTGCCCGATTGCCCCGGAGCCTCAATACTGATTAGCCATCTCAGCGGTGAATAGTTCAAGGCATTTTAAACTTCTTTTCTCAGCGGCCCTGACAGACCATTTCTCTTCTTTTCTCTCTCCCTGTCCGCTTTTCCACCTCTTAAAGGAAATAAATCATTTTCCATTGTATGTAAATAAAATCGAGCTGACATCAATATAAAATGTCTGGATTTCTTTTTTGTTCCCCGTCTTTGTTATTCTTGTTGCAGATGACAGTGTGCCCGAGGCAGATGACAGGTTTTAACAACACAATAGCAGATGCGTTTAGCCAAAATGGACAGGGTTCTGTTTTGAGAGAGCGTGATGTTTCACCGGCTTGTTACACATTATCATTTTTGAATGAATGTTTACTCTTGAAGATTGTTTGCGCCAAGTTATTTCGAAAGGATATGCTACACTGAATGCTATATCAAATAAATATAAAAATATAAATGTTTAATTTTCTCAATTTTAACTTTCTATTTTATGAATTATGTGTTATTTATTTATTTTTGGACGTTTTTACAATTGTGAATGAGCGTTTTCTTTTTCGCGGCACCAGTGTTTTTTCCTCAATAATCGGCCGATTATAGTAAAAGCACTTAACAGCTGATTTATAACATTGTGAGCAGAACTGTCTGCAAGTTATTAAAGTTTCATCATGTGTGCCACCTCCGAAGTGTTTGACGGAGACCTCCAAAAGTTTCACACTCCGCTGAATTACGCACAGAATTAAAATAGTTTATTCCTCAAATTTTGTTGTTTTTTTTTATCCCCCACATTGTCTGGATTATCTGGACTGGGGAGGTCGGCTATTGTGGGTGCATCTGAGAGAAAAAAATTAAATCTTAACTCGAGAATCGATTTATTTCCTCTGAAAACTTGGTGTCTCTTGCAGAATGTCTCTCTACCCCATTTGTTCTTTTCCCGCAGTCACACTGGCATGTAATCAGCCACAATAGCTGACATAAATCAAGCGGTGGATTGACAGCGTCTGACAAATAACTGATTGATTGCGGTGGAGCAGAATTGACACTTGACGGAGGGGTGGAGATAGAAATAGAAGGGCGGTGTATATTATACTGAAAACATGTGACATTCACATCCCTCCATCACTACATTGGTCTATTCCTGTCAACGCTTGTCTGTTTAGGGAATTCAAGCTGGAAATGGTTGGTTTTATGTTTGCCAGTGGAGGAAAAGTCCCCATGGTGGACGTGCGCGCACCGTGTGCGTCTCATGGGCTGCAGACTGGTGGAGAATAATAATAAAAAAAAAAAAACACTCGTTCAGATTATGAAAGATTTCTCAGTGACATAGGACTATTTCTACCTGTAAACTTAAAAATGAGTATTTTGTTGCCCATTTTAATGATAATAAAGCAGTGGAAATGTTGGTAATATTTGCCCGTTTCCTCGGAAATCGCTTATAAATAGTGCCATCATCAATTATTTTTTGTTTAATACAAGTCTAATATATAAATGATTTTGTTGTTTATTATAAAAACACGATTTCAATCTATCCTGCAAATAATATGAATAAACAGAGTATAGTGTTATTTAACATCCATGCGCAAATGTTAATATCATCGTTCATATTAGACGAAATTAACATATTTAAGTGAGTAAACTACGTCTTGCAATGTTATTAGTTTTCACGTTGTTCATGTATTGTATTACTCACACACTATTCTGTATTCTGGCGTGCATAGACCCCGTAGCCTCACATCTAAACTAGCGCAAGCGTTCCCAGTAACCAACATATTTAAGCCTATCTCCTCCCCCGAGCTGTCGAAATAGAGGCGCTTACAAAGAGGAGAACGTCACATCCCCTTGACCCTCCAATCACCTCAGGGTCCCATTTGATTGGAAGGCGGCAAAGGCTTTAATCTCGGACTAATTCAGCTGCTTTTGAAGTGAAAATTTCTACCAGTTCGTACTTCGGGAGTACAGAGCGAGGACCTGCACACAGACGCACTCAAGGCGCAGCGCTCATGGTGCAAGACGCAGACACGGATCTGCGATAACCTCGCACCGTCTCCTTCCAGCTGCCTCGCCTTGCTTCTTTTACTACCAGGATTACTTATTATTGAACCGTTTTACGATTCTTGTGTTTTTTTTTTCCCCGTGAGAGAGGCTCGGTGCTTTTGTGATTTTCTTTTCTTAATGAATCTGACGAAAGCATCGCCGTTTCATTTCCTGACAATTGGGACATGATCACGTCGCCCTCGGCGTCTGCCCTGAAAAATAGTGATATTTGTGTAGCCTGGGAAAGCAGCAGTTCTCGGAATAGCAGCTCGGCGAGCATCAACAAGCCTTTTCTCCACTCCGCACCCCCGTCTGATCCACTACGGCAAGCTAACCGACTTCCCATCAAGGTTTTGAAAATGCTTACCGCACGGTCGGGACACATTTTGCACCCGGAGTATCTGCAGCCTTTGCCTTCTACCCCGATTAGTCCCATAGAGGTAAGATGGATATTTTTATTACTTATTGTCTGTATATTTACAATGTGGGTATTTCAGTTTTAGTGCTGCGCGTGACAACGCTTTCTGAGCCATTTGCTGTTAAATAATCCTTTCGAATTGTAATCCTGATTTTGAAAATCGCGAAGTTAGTTTTGGGGAAAAAGCAGCAGTTTGTTTTTTTTAATAATAAACAGGACTGCCGTTTTGTTCACGGAGGAGCCGTGCGTAATTATCGCATTGATATTTCCGTTGGGGAATTTGATTGTATATCCAGATTAAACGGTTTCCCATCGGGTTGATCATTTTGTAACCACCAAAGAAAGCAGTCGATGTGCGTTTTAATAGCATTTATCAACATCTGTGTCATCTGTTTTACAGCTAGATGCCAAGAAAAGTCCGTTGGCTCTGCTGGCGCAGACCTGCTCTCAAATCGGCAAACCGGACCCACCACCCACCTCCAAATTATCCTCCGTAACATCAAATGGATCTAGTGAGAAGGAATCTAAATCCGGTCCTTTAAAATTGAGCGACATCGGTGTGGATGACAAATCTAGCTTCAAACCTTATTCTAAACCTTCAGATAAGAAGGACTCGTCCTCGGGCGTCTCAAGCGGAGAGAAGTCTGGTTTCCGAGTGCCGAGCGCCACCTGCCAGCCGTTCACGCCGCGGACAGGCAGCCCCAACTCCAGCACTTCTGCCTCTCCCATGCCATCCGATGGGAAATGTGGGGAACGGGATGAAAAGAAAGAGTCTGATTGTAACAAAAATGGCACTACGGACGGGTCTGGCACCACGAGCCACAGCAGGATAAGCGTGAGTTGTGGTGGAATTAACGTGGAGGTCAACCAACACCAGGAGACGACGCCTGGCACTAAAACCACCTCCTCCTCGGAGTCCTCATCTGTAACTTCTGTATCCTCCGCATCCGTTCTCGGGTCAGGACTTGTGGCGCCTGTTTCTCCATACAAACCGGGACAGACAGTTTTCCCTTTGCCTCCTGCCGGTATGACCTACCCAGGCAGCTTGGCTGGGGCCTATGCTGGTTACCCTCAGCACTTCCTGCCCCACGGAGGGAGCTTGGTAAACGCACAGCTGGCCAGTTCTCTGGGCTGCAGTAAGGCCGGATCCAGCCCTTTGGCTGGGGCTTCTCCACCGTCCATCATGTCAGCCAGCCTGTGCAGAGACCCTTACTGCCTCAGTTACCATTGTGCCAGTCACTTAGCGGGCGCAGCCAGTGCGTCCTGCACGCACGACTCTGCAGCTGCAGCGGCCGCTAACGCCCTCAAATCCAGCTACCCACTAATGTACCCGACACACCCCATGCACGGCGTCCATTCCTCGGCGCCATCGTTTAGCGGACACCCTCTGTACCCATACGGTTTCATGCTCCCCAACGACCCTCTCCCACATGTTTGTAACTGGGTATCGGCAAATGGACCGTGCGACAAGCGTTTCTCCTCCTCAGAAGAGCTCCTGAATCACCTGAGGACTCACACTGCTTTTACTGGGGCGGAGAAGTTGATATCTGGTTATCCCGGGTCTTCATCACTGGCCAGCGCTGCAGCAGCGGCCATGGCCTGCCATATGCACATGCCACCGTCAGGTGCCCCCGGGAGTCCTGGAACTTTGGCTCTCAGGAGTCCGCATCACGCGTTAGGACTCAGCAGCCGCTACCATCCGTACTCCAAAAGCCCCCTGCCAACCCCCGGTGCCCCTGTTCCCGTCCCCGCCGCCACCGGTCCTTACTACTCCCCTTATGCACTGTACGGCCAGAGACTCACCACAGCATCAGCGCTTGGATACCAGTGAGGAAAAAAAAAGACTTTGAAAAGTTTATAGTACTAAGAATGCAAATATAAAGACTTTTATATTAACAGCGCTAAACTTATGGGCGGGATCCGTGGACTTCAACTGTATTTATTTATATGTCGGCTTAAAAGCAGGCGATAATAGCTGCAAATGGAAAATATTTGAGCAACTCAAAAAGTGCATTATGTTGAACTCTATAGGTAAAATGAAAACACACACGTTAGAGTACTAATTAAAGTAGGGGTCTTCATTTCGATGTTAATTTGAAAATTGCTATGATTGTATTTGTTCTTATTTAATGTCTCATTGAGAAGAAAATAATTTACATGCATGTTTGTTTCTTAAATTTCAGAAATTGTCCACATTTTAAATTGCCGTTATTTTTCAGGTGTACACCTTGGAAAGAGAATTGGTATTTTTTTGTATGTATTCTGGAAAAAATAAGAAACAATTCTGTTCCATATCTCCGTGTGCCTCATTTTCTCAAGTATTCAGCGTAGTTGAATTTGTATTTCACTGACAGTTTTAAAAAATGGTTGGATAAATTAATGGGGTTGTGACAAAATCATTGATCATTTCCGCAACACAGGCCTATAGATTTTTCAAGGCTGTCATACTTTTTCAAACATTTCACTGCTGTCTTGTCAGAAGTCATTTTAACAGTTTTCTGATGTGCATCTTTCTTTCGTTTTCTTTCTTTCTATTATATTGGGTTTTTTGCCAAATAACTGAGAAGCTTTAAACGTTTTATCAGAGCACATGTGTTGTAAAGTTTAAATTAAATGCAACTTGAATGAGAGTGGGGAGTGTGTGTGTGTGTGTGTGTGTGTGTGTGTGTGTGTGTGGAGAGAGAGAGAGAGAGAGAGTGAGTGTAAGAGCGAGTGTGTGTGTGTATGTGTGTACTCAGAGTTAAACAAGCTTTATAAAGTGAATTTGTATGAGAGAATTTAGTTTCCTGGTGGGCGAATTTTGTTAAGTTGTTGAAGGCATATTTGCTACTTTGCCTGCGTAAAAAGTGAAATTTGTGAAATACGCCAGAAAAAAAGCGGACAAAGACAGCTGATTTTTTTCAGTTTTTTAAAATCATATGCACATCTATGTGATTTAAATTAAAAATTAAATTATATATTTAAAGAAAAACTATTTTACAACCTTACAAGAACGGCGGACGTTGATTTGAATAATCTGACGGCTTTCAGGTTTAATGCACTAGAAGTTTTACAAGCGTCTTCGACTACTTTATGATAAAATTATGGGCTGTTGATTCTCCAGGGTGATATTTCGATGTGGAGCCCATTTACTGGTCAATATATAAAATTGATATAACTTTTTTTTTTATCATTACTAGGATGCTACCATTTAATTTGCATTTGATAATCTCATCCACCTGTAAATCTAATGTACACAGCACTAAATGTGTTATTAAATTACGCGCTTGCAAAGTTGTGGGATATTCATGCAGGTACAAACATTCAGGAATCGTGGTTTGAACATGTAAACACCATGGCGCATACTGAAGTTCTTTTGTATGTTATTTATTTATTTATTTTTTTTTTGAAAATCACAAATAACACCCCACGTGAATTTTTAAAAAAAATATTTTGACATTTTTTCTCTGTTTTCTTCGCACTGATAACGGCATAGACGCATAGTTACAGCTGATTTTGTTTGTAACATTCAGAGGCAAAAATCAGCATATTTATATATTCAGAAAACTTCACAAGTCGAAATCGGCGCGTGGATAGATAACAGTTTATACAGCCACGTTAATTATGACTTTAAATCTACCTAAAGGGCCTATATATTTTACATGTATTTATTGTTGCTATCATCGACTCTATACAAAATTAACTTTGTCTTTCAATAATACTGTTGACCCAGCTGTGTTACACTTATTATTTAGTAGCTCCTCTGTCTCTTGTCTATCGCGCAGCGGTTATTCACACGAAACAAACTCCTCTCGTAGTGTGTATAAGGCCCACACGCGTCCTAAACTGATGTAATGACGGTGAAAGGGAGCAATTTCCATTTCTACCCACATCATGGTGGCTGTGCTCGGAGGGTCCCGGTGGAAGGCAATTTATCATGTGCCCCTCCCCCTGGCCCTGTCACTGGAGGAACAGGCAGGCACATGTGTGCATGAATTACCAGGCCTCCCACCCACCCAGCCCTCCCTCACTGTGGAGATCTGACACAGAGGAGAGAGAGAACATGGGGTTATTACAGTATGCAGAAGTATTAAAGTGAAGATTAACTTTGTCCACCAGCATCTAAAAGTGCTAAGGAGTGTGCTGATCTCCGCAGAACAAAAATACACACCAAACTACGGCATAATGGTACATATATAGATTAAATGAAATATATATAAATATAATTAAAAACAATTTAATTTTAAAATATGATGAAACTGGATTTTCATGATTGTTACTTAAAAATCTGCTTAATATGAAAAAAGAAACAATAGGCATGGTATTAACCAAATTAATAGTCTGATGAGGATTTTGAGAGCACAGTGAGTTTAAGAGAGGTGTAATAACGGATTTGGTACAGACAGAGTTAAAGGTAAAGGGTTAATACATGACATCAGGACTTTCAAAATGAAAATCTGTCTGAATTTGAATTTGCAAACACAGCACACTGGAGCAGCAGAGGCAAAATGTTTACCAAGAGTGTAGCTTTAGGTTTTGGGAGGTCCTTTGCCATAAAACTTGGACTGCTCAACACTTAATTTTCTGCATTCTGATGATTTTTTTTTACGCAAATTTGTGTCTTTTCTGCATTAATTTAAGGTATAAATGCCTTAATTTTGTCAAAATAAAAGTCCTCAGCTAATTTTATGATTTTTGGGGGGAGGAGGGACAAAATTATATTTTAAATATTGAGAGGGACATGTCTCCTAGGTCTTCCCAGTTTAGGGACCAGATAGACAAGACACAAGAGGTTTTAAGTGATAGTCTTACAAAATAAGACATTAAATTTGACATTTTCTTGAGAAATTCCTAAATGAAGACGCCCACCCATTCCACTGCCTCACCTAATACTCCATAATGCACATCCATGTTAGCGAATAGCTGCGTTCAAACAGGACAAAAACGCAGTCCTTCAAAAAACGAAGAAAGCATGACAAAACACAAATCTATAAAAACAACATCCCATGCTTCTCCACTTTTCTGGTCAACACCTAAAGCAGCCATTTTAGATTCTTGGGAGATACTTGGATCCTCTGAGAGCGAGTGAGGCGCTGCAGGAAACCTGGCAGGACATCTGGCGAGGGGGGGGGGGTAGGAGGGGGAGCCCAGGACGTGACTCACACACACCTAACCCCATATTCAACCTTACTGAATTACCACCACTAAAGCTGTCATTAGTGGGTGTGTGGCACAATATAAAGACATGCCGTCGTCTGCAGTGGCAAGTCTATAGTTTGGCTAACAGCTGTGTCAATAAGGGGAAGCTGCTATAATGTTCAACCCCATGCCAGACATAAGTCACAGAGCGATTATTATCTTTTATGTATGTGCGGTTGTTTTATCAGGCTGCGATTACAATGTAAAAGCTCTCAGTGATGGGAAAAAGAGACCTATCAATAACGGCTTTGTTTGCACTGTTTACTTTATGGGCACTTGATATTTCTTACTTGCAATTATGCTTTACAAGGGTAGATTGTTACTTTGCAAATACATTTTGATTATACATCTACTTATACAGCACAGAGAAAGGCCTTTATGCATATCTACTGTACGTTACATGGATCTAAATCTAAACTACGCCTTTGCACTCGAGTTGCCATAAAAGGTGTCATCTTTGCAGAAACACTCGACTGTCATTATCTCAGTGTGAGATTTATGGTGATCAGGCTGTCGAGGTGTCCACAGATTGTGATTGTAGTAATGAAGCCATAAAGTGAGCTGCACGAAATAAAGCAGTGGTCGTAACCAGATCTCTGCTTCAGGCAAATCCGTACTAAATCTGGCTATTATCCCGGAGATTAAAAAAAATCAACATTGTTGTTGGTCACATGTCATATCCATCAACGCTAAAGCACCCTTTCCTGACAGATTGATCCTAGAATGCAGTCTCCAACTGAGAGCTGTAATAGAGGTAATTTGGATCTCAAAAATCTGTGCCAAGGTAGACAGGAATCCCTCCCAGCTCTTCTACATGTGGTTACCCTCCTCATTGATTTACAAATGTAAAGTGCTCATCCAGGTGATGCGAGAGAAGTGGCAGTGTTGATCTATCTGTGCCACTCAGATCTCGAGCCAGTGAGACACTTTCTTGTGCTTAGACAGCCTAAATGAGGTCATTTCTGTCTGCTTTGGGATCTACGGTGCGCTGGGGTGTTTTAGTGTTCAGATAATTTGCCCATTTTCTGATTCTGACAAAGAATATTTTATGGAAATGCACCCTTATTCCAGGCACCTTAATGGAGTGTGTTGGAGTAGCATGCGAGCTGATGAGGTTGTTGTCTGTCACTGATAAATGTGAAAAAGCAAAGAAAATGTCAGGGATGAGCTCAGCTGCAAAGGGCTTTTTGCCTTCATTTGAAATCAGCAATGCCTAAGCACTGTATCTTCGGGGCGTAACGGCACACAATCACAAGGTTACTCTAATTGTTTGAAGCTGTGTGAATACAATATAAGACACTGTACGGCGTCTGTCTTTGTGTGTAGCCACCCAGTGGATTATCAAAGACAGAGCTATCCAACTTAATGCGAGATAAAGGCATTGGCTTTCCAAGTCTTTTTGACAGGTTGAGGTTTCAGTCTACCACATAATTGCTGTCTTCTGCCGTTCTCTTCCTTCTATGAGTAAATCCTGATGGTGTGTCACCGGCCTAACATGACAGTATGAGTACATGATATCATTTCCATGGGTGTGGACCACCAATTACCATGACTCACATGCTTACTAACAACATAAACTCAGCTCTTCTGTCATTTTGGATTAAGATGTAATGACTGGTCAATAATCTTCAACTTAATATATCTTCCAGGGAATATAAACGACTTACACTCCTGGGAAAAACAACATGTAAGTGATTGATGATTTTATGTACAACGCTGTTGTTTATGTTACTGGATGACTATTTGCATGTTAGGCCTACGTACATACTGTATTATGCACATGGACAGAGAGACATGCGCATATGTTATACACAATAACAAAAGGCCCCAAGAGCTGGTTCATGTTTGACTTGTAATGTTGGGGTTTTATTCTATTTGTGTGACATAGCCGCCATTCTTATTAGAATCAATTGGAAATACATATGCAACATACAGCACCACTATACTGTTGGTCAAATAAGAAACTTGGCAAAGTAGTTAAATTTACATCTATGATTGCTGTTACAAAAAGTTAGAATCATTCTATCTTAAGTGCACAGACCTTTGCCATCTCTGTTATTCTATTTAAATGATCAAATTTCTAAGCAAGCATTTGCTAAAATGATGCAAAAATACAAATCAAAAGTCTTTTCATTGTACATAATCATAGGTCATGCTGTAAAAATAAATAAATTACAAAATGCTGAAAATGGAGTTAAACTAGTTTTGAAATTAATATTTCACTTGCACACATGACTATAAAAATTATCATAATAAGATTAAATATCGCAAATTAAGATTAATATACAATGAAATATATGAGCCCTGTCACCACACACAATGTTGCCATTGTAAATGTGTCAATGTATGCAAAAACATGAATATGTTACATTTGCATGTTTCATATGTATCACATCAACATTTCTAAAATGACCTAGTATATAAGTGGATTCTGTTATTGGGAGGTGGACAGGATGGTGGATGGCGTGTCACAGGCAAGATGCCTGCCAAATAGTCGATTTGTTCAGCGGCTTTTTAGCCCCTAACATGGGTATTTTTTTCAGCAACCCTTGACTGTTTTTCCAAGTGGAATAGTGCCAGCCAAATTCTTTTAATTTTTTTTTAAACCAAGAAATAGCTGTGTTTCAGCTGGGATTGTGCCCACATAACTGGGAATTTTAAGCCAAAAATGATATTTTCCTAACCATAACCATAGTGGTATTTAACATATTAACCATAGCATTGTGAAGTTTGAACGTATGTGCTACATGAATGAAATGTTAAAATCATAGCATATCTATGGTTTGTAGATATGTACAATGCCAACTTTTTTTCTGGCAATTGGATTGAATGGAACAAATTATAAATAATTTATCGTAAACAAATAATACTAAAATGGCTGCAAGTAAGATGTGCACCACTCTGTGTTGAAGATTTAATTATAGAATAAGCCTATATCAAAATAATTAAAGCTGACCTGGCATCGGCAGGCAGTACTTGTCATTCACAACCTGAGCAGAAACCACATGAACACATGATAAATACAAGCCCTGAACATCTTATTAAAATCTCAAAATACTTGCAAACTAGTAAAATATTTGTTAGCTTGAGGACAAACTAAGCACCTTAGGTGCTATGTGAAAGCTAAAGGTACTTGAAAAAAAACAACAACAAATGCATACTTGTACATGTTGTAGTATGGCACATTATTAATCCTCCCAAAACACTAAATCACAAAAATCACACCTGAAAGGATTAATCTACATTTTTAATTGATTACAGCTGATGTGGCATGTAATACTGGGTGCATTTTTTTGATGTACAGTGCCGAATAGCCACAACTTGTGTTGGCCATGAGGAAGGGTGTGACTGCTTGGCTTCATGACTTTTTCTTTGGTGGAAAATTGGTGTTGTGGTTGCTCAATCCACATACGCACTAAAACTAATGGCTGGATGCAAGTTCAGACACATTTTCAAAAGAATTTTCAAAGAAAATCACAAACTAATTTGGGCGTAGATTGAGCCAAGTCAAAGAAAAATACAAGACTTCATCACATTTCTGGCAGTGGCAGCCATGGGGTTTGACTAATGGGAGGATTAGTTTACAGTGGCACTGGATGGCTACCTTTCCCTGCTTTTTGATGTTTTCTCCGACATTGCCCATGCCTATCATCTGGCTGTGTAAGTGAGCTGAATGATACAAATCTAGCCAAACATAAATAACAGTTACACTCATTATAGCCGACATTTGAGTGATTTGCAACCCAACTTGAGCCTGACAGGTCCTTGCAAATTAACTATTACATCACAATTAAATCAAACATTTGATTTTCTACAAAAAAAGTGCCAATTTTAAATGAAAATTTTCTGCTGTGCTGCTTGTCACCTACCTTTTCTGACAGAGCTAACATGAGAACTATTATTGGGGGATTTTGCTTCTTCAAAATATTACTACACATACCAAAGCAACATGATTATAACATGAAAAGTGTATCTTTTAAAGTTAGTTCTGTGCTAACAAGTAGTTATTTCACTTATATTAAGTATAGGAGTACACAGCTGCCTTTGTGTTTGCCTCCATTTCCCACCTCAGCAGCTGTTTTTTTTTTTTTTTTGAGAAACAGAACCTGTAAAGAAGCATATGGGCGCATTAATAGTTCTCTGTATAACAGTGGTACTCTATAGGACCATTATCCAATTTAAGGAACCACGGCAGAGCCAGAACTTTCTGTATACACTCCACTATGATATTCTCCAGAGTTCCCTGGTCGGAGCCAAGTGTGAAAAACAGCAATATATAACACTTATGTGATTTATGAGAGCTATATTTATCACATTGATATAAACTATTCAACTATTACCAGCCTCCACATTACTCCTGCAATTCATTCATGTCAGTGGACCAAACAATTCCCTTCCCTGCACACGAACAACCCCAAACCAAATGACTTCTCCCTGCATGTGCCCATATGACTTTCAATAGAGACTTCTCCAAGGAAATAAGAGGAGAGGGGGACATTTCTCAACTCATCCACATGCAGTAAGTGATGATGCTGCGATGCATCACACATTGATCTGAGGCATTTGGGGGAGCCGAGCGTATTAAGAAGGGAGCGCAGCAGACTAATGGGCCTGACTGGGAGACAAATTGGGCCAGACGTACAGCAACACAGCCCCAGGAAATATGGGGGCTCGCATCACTTTTATTGCTTTAATGCATTTTAGTGTTAACTGAGAAATTGAACCTCAAATTACCTACAATCCATTTGTTTCTTCCCTTTTTGTGTTGTCTCCTGCCCTGCAGAAGGTGTAGTGAGGACATTATAGGTGGCTGCATGCTGAACAAGCAAGTTTCTCTGTTTTCCTTTTGAAATAAGTTACTTATTTAAAATAGTATGCTATATTATTTTGTAAAAAAAAAAAAAAGTGGAGAGTCTAAGAAAATCAAGAGAGGCTTTGTTTTATTTCTTTCCAGGTAATATGGTTATAGGGACATTATGTCAAAGGGAAATGGAAAAATGTTACAAATTTAACAATAAAACCACTGCATATTTTTTTAGGTGATTGCATTTACAAGAAAAAATAGAACAATAATGTAAAGTAGCTATAAATCATGTTTTAATTTAGTCTGAGTTCCAGTTAGGGACTGCATGTTTTATTTAGAAGCTAACTGATTTTGTCATTACAATGTGTTACTCTACAAATATTGCAGACAGTGCTAGACTGTATGGTCATGTAATACTCCCATGCTGAGGGGTTTCAAGTAGTTGCACCCCAAGAAATCTTTCATAGGGGTGGCCAGAGGGGGGGCACTGAAAAATTGGGGGGTGGCACATAAAAACCAAAAGCCATCGCTGAATTTCAGGATAATTTTATGCTGTTGCAGTATATAGGCAGATTGGAAATTGTGTCAATATGGAGTACTGAGGAACCACACACTGATATACTACTATTTTACAGCTTATGTTACTAATTATCTGATGTACATAGACTAATACTGTTACAGTAAACATTTAGTGTTCCACAACTATCGTTTTTATGTCTTGTCATGCTGATTCAGCATGTTGAATCAGCATCAGAGACGGTGCAGAAACAGAAGCGAGGAAAGCAAATACATGGCTAAAGTCGAGGGGGAATGAGGTCAAAACAAATTTGTTATATAAGACAGGGGTTTTTTTCACAATTGAGCTTTTTAGCAGACAAAGTTGTGAAAATGACTGTGCTATTGTTCACTAACGCACTGTGAATATCCTTTGTTCTTTCAACATTGGGTGTGTTGTTTATTAGCTAAATGGCTAACTAGCGTCTTGAATCCGTTCTGTCAGCCTACCGTTTCCCTTTTTGAATGATGAATACAGACTACTGCCACCTGCTGGTATGAAGAATTATTTCCTCTCATGCAGGCGCAGAACATACGTGCTTATTGGCCATTGGCTGTTGTCTTTGTGGAGTGTTAGCGTGCAACTTTTTGGCTGAGGCAAAGTTGACACAACGCAACAAATGACCTTTGTCACCACAAGCTTTTTGATGCCAGTTTGGTGTGTCAGGTCACTAATTGTTCTTCAAATAGGCTGGTTGCCTTTTCTTTAAAAAGACAAATACAAAGCTTTAATTTAAATGAGTACACTGATTGTAAAGAACACAACATTATTTGGGAACAAGCCATCTCAAGTTTAAGGGAAACTCGTGGGTACCCATAAAACCCATTTTCAATTAAATATCTCAAGACAAGAGCTCAAGGGACCCATCTGAAAATTGCTATGCTGGTTATTTCTTTGCCAAAATGTAGCCAAACTTTAGCGCCTATTAAGCCCCCTTCCCAAAAAGCTATACCGACATGTGTTTTTACCAATGGATACCTTAGGTTGTCCGGGTTCTCAAGAAACCGCTACCACTGTCTAGCTTAAAAAGTCTGCGTGCTACAGCCTCTTGAAGACAGTAATATCTGCCCCCTATTATTTCGCCAGAGAGAAGAAAAGAGAAGAAGAAAATGTTTGAGAGGGGCTAGTAGGGGGGTCAGCAACTGTATCAGGTGAGCCATGGCCCCCTTGACTTCCCCCTCTTGGGGGCAACACTGGTCTCGAGGTGGTGATAATACTGTACATGGGAAATATCTCCTACATCTGTCCAAATGAACCGTGTCCTGTGACAGATAAAGAAGACCTGACCTGTCTCCCTTCATTTCCTGTGGCTGGTCATACAGAAATTCAGAGAGTCAGACAGACAGTCCGTCTAATTTGCAAACCATGTGATACAGTCTGCCTGTAAAATATTCCCTCTGTTGGACATAGCGACACTTTATGAAGTGAGTTTCATGGGAGCAAAGCTGTTGAAACGGCATGTCAGGATGAGTCCTCTTCATCATTTCTAATTTTCTATATTGTATTTAATTTGGTTGCTAAAGGGAAGGTACAATCTAAGAGCTAAAAGTCACACGTAAAATACACACACAGTATTTCAACAGTATAGCTTTATGTGTGATGCTCAGCATCCCCCAGAGTTTGGATTAAGTGCAACTGTTTTATGTGACAAGCAACTGGCTTTTCTCTCTGCTATGTGACATGACCTTTCAGAGGTTTTTGAAAGCCAGAAGTGTTGACAATCCTATGCTGAACTGCTCCCCCTATAGGCAGGCAGTATATGAGTAAGCTGCAGGTAGCACAACAACACAGGAGCCTGCAGATTGTTTCCGATGTGGCAGCCTGTAACAGTTAATTTTCTTTAAGATGAAAGCTGTGCAAATGCAAGCTATCAACATTTTAGGCTTTAAATACAATAAGAGAAAGAAGCACACAAAACTTAGACGTGCACATGCGCCACACACCCAACGAGTCAATCAAAAAATAAACAGATGAAATCTACTGAAAATTTCAAGATAGAAAAACTGTCACCGGGATGATTCTCACCACAAAGAAAGCGGGAAAGACAAGTGAAGGGATCTTTTGAAACCTAAGGTAAATAAGAGGAATCAGGCGTTGAACATCCAGGTAATAACTGATGTTATGACTTGGCATTTGCTCTGACATGCATTTGAGACAGGAACATTAAAAGATATCCACCATTTGACAGGTATCACAGTTCCCCCAGGCAAGAAGGATTCTCATTTTGATGAGTGTGTCAGTCACAGTGAAGCCTGTCGACAAGCCAGATCTCAAGCACTGACGTTCAGGAATAACTCTTGCCTCAAAAATTACAAATGGAATATTTGAATAGCTGTGTGAAGGAAGACTGATTATTGTTAAACTACAAAATGTTTAGTTTGGGGTATAGAGGCTTTAGCGTTTCTGAAAATACAAATTTTAGTTTTTCTCACATAACCATTAATGCAACTGAATGTTTTGAATCAGTACACTGTAAAATCTCACAAGTTGATCTTAACAAAATCCAGGAATCCGATTGCCTCGAAAAAGGCAAATAAGCATAACTATTCTTACATTATGTTTATTTTATATCTATTTGTTAGGTTTACTTAAAATTGTGTTGCATTTACTTCATTTTGTGGAGTTAACTTAAAAACAAGTGTAATTAACTAATCTGACTTAATTTAATGGTTACAACTTAACAGTTGTGTTTGCTCGTATTTATGACAGTGATTGCATTTGATAAAGTAAGCACAACAATGACTTATTACTTCACAGGATTATTTTCACATTAACAAAATGCCATTCTGACCAGTGTTTGTGGTAACAAACGAAATTGTAAAATCAAAACAAATCCATTTGAAAGCCTTCTCTAAAATCTTAAATAAATAAATAAATAAAAAATATTCAGACTAGATCTTTCTCTTTGAGTTTACTTAAGATTTCAACAGGACTCCATGTCATATTGTTTCATCACAAATATCAATACTCAATCAAGCTTCAGCCAATTTGTAAAATAAATAAAACTATTCAGTTAAGTCTGCCTAACATGGTTTACTTTTAAAATGAAGTTGTTATCACTTACAAAGAACAAGTTAAATCACTTGTCATTTTTCAGTTGCAACAACTTCACAAAATTAAGTAAATAGAACTTAAATTAAAGTAAACTTTACAATTATATATGAAATAAACAAATTAAAACTAATAGTTATATATATTTACCTTTATCAAGGCAATCGGTTTCTTAGATTTTTAAGTCAGCCAGTGAGTTTACAGTTTATTCTGTTCATCAGCTAAATATTGAACATAGTTCTCCACTGGGGAGCTTGTGCCTCATTCTGTGTGATAACAATGCACAAAAAAAAAAGAAAAAAGCACTGATTTGAGACATAACATAAGCCACCGCTTCCAGTGTACATAAGCTCAATACTCAGCAGAGTGCAATTGTACAAATTCCCAAAATGGATCATTCATAATCAACTTCAATGAATTAGTTGTGACTGAAGTTGACAGGGCTGCGGAGAGATGGCGGACGACACAGGGTTTTAAATGCCATGCTCAGCGCCAAGTGTGAATAGTCGCTCTGTATGCATTTTTCACTCCGGCATGTGCCATGTTCAGTATATGACACTCACGCTGATTTACTACCCTCTCCCAGCTAAATAATTTACAGGGATATGGCTCTCTGTGCTTTTAATGGTTGTTGTATAGACCTGCTTGCCTTTAAAATGTTCCACAGGCAAGCAGCCATATGCCTGGATGGATGGGAGACCTCTCAGCGCTGATTAATAAGCTGCTCAGTACTTCACTGCAAACAGGGTGTCATGAAACACTGCATAACCAGGAGCAGCCGAGGCGCAGCTGAATGTGTTGTGTGCTTTGTGTGCATTCGTGAATAGGCCTCAGTCCACGACTCCACAGGTAATACGAGTGATCTGATGTAGAGCTTATAAAAAATAGATCTGTTTTAAATTTTGATGTGTGATTTAGCCTCAGTGTGCACATGGGAGCCCTATTATGAAATATGAATGGGTTTGTTTTTTTGGCAAATGTTTGTGTTTGTCGGTCTAAATGCTAGTTCAAAGGAACACTCTGTCGGTTCTTTGTGGGAGGCCAATCTATTGGTGTGCAAACAAAGCCGGAGAATATGATTCATTACAATGTCACTCAAACTTCATTTCATGGATGCCGCCAATCAAAAGGCATTGTTCTTTGAAATGTTATTCCCTGTTAGTGTTTAACATCTCTGGCAGTTCATTGAATTTTGAGCATATTCTTTTGGAGAAGGAGAGTTGATATGCAAACAATTAATCATCCAGGTGTTTACTTAAGAGCACCTGTTGATTAAGCTCTCTGTCAACAATTGAGCCACCCTTTCTTTTGATGAATCTGCACTTGTTCAACTCACAACTGCTGATAGAATTCATTTAAAAGCTCAAAGCATCAAAAAAAGACATATGAAAAACTCAACAATGACTCTTCCCAGAAATTATGACGAGGTTACTCAAGATAATCTACAGTTCTTGCTGTTTCAGTTTCATGTAGGAACTATTTTCTGTTTACTGCACATCCACCAACCATAGCTCTGCACAGAAGGAAGTGCACATCTACTACCAAACGAGAGGTGCGTGCTCATGACAGTGCGCAACATATTCTGATAGAATAGGTCTAATGGGATCCTACAAAAATGTATGCGTAACAGTTCATATTATATGATATGAATTAGTGCCCTACAAATGACTTTATGCCGACTTTGTTTACTCGCGGCAGTGCACTGATCATGTGATTGCAGCCTCTCATATACGTGGGATATATGCAAATTTGGGTGCATTATTTTCGTAGGAAAACTTATGAACAGTGTGTGAGAACAGCCTGCAGGGCAAGATGTAAACATTACTGGCTATTTAGCTAATGTTTCAGTTAACTCAGTGCTGCTAGGTGAGCTAATAGTAGATGCATACTTCCTTTTTGCGTGGTGACACCGTTGGCGGTTGTAGCTCGGTTGACAGAAAATGGTTCCTACACGAAGCTGCTCACAACAAGGTCAGTGGATTATTTTGAGTAACATGATGTCTGGAAAGAGACATTGCTGTTGAGTTTTTCAGATGTATTTCTTTTGGCGCTTTGAGCACCACAAGCTGAGTGCCATCTAGTTCCATTATATTTGAGAGAAGGCAGACATTTCTATGGCCAATATCTCCAACACACAGCAACTCACACCAAAGATTGATAAATAGAACCACAGGTCAAAAAAATGCAAAAACGTTTATATTTTTGATAGGGGGTTCAATTGTTCCTTTAAGAATAAGTTCTAATGATTTAGGGGAGGTCTGGTGAAGTTAAATTTGTTTTTTAAATTGTTACAAATGATGTAATGTAAAGGGTTTGACAGCATGATGGCTGCAACATAGAGACAGTTATACAATTTAGTATTAAATCAGTGGCAAAGATTGTATCAAATGGGAGTCAAGGGGATGTAATCTTACTGGCTGCGGTCTTTGGCCTAATGTGTGTCTATGCGGGGCTCTGTGACATGAAAATGTTTGAGAACCACCGCTTCAGACAGTCCAAAACTGCAGGGAGGCAGCCAGCATTTTCCAGTTCAGAGCTCAACACAGCCCAGCATGGTTTCGACAGGTTGAGTGCCTGCATGCTTTCACTCTGAAGCGATGGAACAATATCCCCTTGTTCCTGGCGAAAAGAAAGAGAATCAACGTGACAGCTGTGAACAAATATGAAGATGATGGGGAAGTTAGCCATGTGAGATGCAAAATGCTTTTTTCTTCTTCTTAAATTTTGTGAACTTGGAAGCTATAATTGCTAATTTGATGTGTGAGCTATGTGATACACTGTCTCATGATGAAGTGCTTCACTGTCTGACACGAGTTGGAGACGATCATGCTTGAGGACAAAAACTACTGACTTCTTTTCGGCTATGGAGACAACCAGAAAATCACTTTTAATAAACTGAAATTATCATTAAAACACTCGATTACCCATTTAATCAAATATGATAACAGCAAGCAAACTCTTTAATCCTGTCTATAACATAAAACATCCAGTATTTGTGTATGTTAAGAGTGAATTCCTCCTGTTTTATCGCGCAGGCAGAAAGATCCTGACAATTCACTTCATTTTGTTTTGTTTCTGTACGAGCTATTAATTCTACATTTTCTTCACACTCGACACTCTTCTCACAAACACACGCACAATTCTGCATGTCAGGTTTTAATAAGCACTCACAGGGATATATCTTTCTAGTCCTATCTGTCATGATTACTTTCTAGCTCCTCTACAGACATCTCTTTGACTCTGTTCGGCTGAAATACACATTGAAGGCTGAACGACGCAGAACAACACACACACAGTTGTCCCTGTATTTTTCTCTGGGCTATTTAATGGTTCATCCGTCTCATCTGTTCAGCTAAATGTGCTTGTTGAAAACTATCTGAGCCCGGGCTCCGCCGCAGATTTAATTTCCATACACACTGTATACTGTGAGCTTTTAGCTGTTCTGGTAGCTGAGTCTCTTCGGAGTGAAACTTGGCTCTCGGCCACAAAAAGTCTATCGTTTGAGTATCACATGGTTAGTGGTGTTTCCTACGGCTATATTTATGTACTCTAACTGTATCCCCTTTCATTGAAACCCTAACCAGTGGGTGATTTGTCTCCATAAGAGAGTGCCATTTACAAGCAGCCATGCTGGGGTGGGACCCCAACCAGCGGACTTGTTAATAGCACACATCCACTTCGCACCAGATGCTGTCCAGAACAAACCAACATATACTGAGAGAGATGTCGAAAGCAATTTTCTGTGAACGCTGGACCACAGTGTTAAACTTTAAATGAGTTTTAATGTAACTTGCATGTTTTCTTTCCCCTTTTTTTCATCTGGCGCCATCATACAGGCCATGCCACCATAAATTAGAAAGTAGCTGAGAAGTGCGATAAAATTTTTCATAATTACTGAGTTAAAAGACAAACAAGAGAATTACACCGTGTTAATGCCTTATTGTAAATAAATAATATGACATACAAGTGATAACTGTTTAAAACTTTGTAAATTTAGTGCAGATAAATAATCAGCCAACAAGATCTTTTATCTTTTTCCAAGGTTCAAATCCCTCATGAAATCTAAAATAATCTCAAATAAAATGGTCTATTGATCCTCTGACCAATTTGACCAGCTTGTCTCAGAGTTTTACTCTGCTGTGCCAAGAACATTACATTTTAAGTCCTTTGTGCTTCAGCCAAACACCCTTGGTCTTACAGACATCAGTCCAAGAGAGCTTACTTCACTTTACCTACAGTCAAACGCCCAAAGTATTTTCCTGTCAACTATAAGAAGTCACGGGCGACCTTTTGACCTTATGCTTTTCAATTGTTCTTACTCTATGTTGGTGGGCTATTTCACACTTCTATACCTACTTTTATTAACATATTCATGTTTAACAAATCACTTAATGAATCTTTCACAGTGCTGATTGCTGATATTGAAATCATAATGGTACTGCTTACTCAACCGAATCACCCAAAAAAATGTTTGCAATGTACGTTTCTGCAAACTACTAATATGTTGCACGTTATGGAGCTGAAATGTTGAAACTGCATGTTTCAAGACTGCTGCGGTTAACGAGTGGTTAGGTTTACGCACAAAAACACTTGGTTACTGTTAGTTAGATCATGCCAGTGTTTATTAATGCCATCACTGTTCCTCTCTCGATTTGAAGATCAATGCTTGTTCTTTTGTTTGATTTAAGTCTGCGGTTATATTTCCTTTTATCATCCTTCCTTTTCTTTTTCTTTTCCTTAATTTGCTGTTTGTTGCATAGTTGTTTGTTTTTTTTTTCATTGTTATGTTTTATAACACTGTGTCTGCTCTGTTTTCCATTTGTTTTATGAATGCTTGTATTGGGACTCCCTCAAAAACGAGATGATGCATCTTAAGGGGCTTATCCTAAAATAATAAATGTGTATTTACTGTATGTTTTGGCTTTAATTAACCAGTTTCGGTATTGCAGTCCCACCTGGAAAAGCAGCGATGTTGGTAAAAAACAACCACTATTAATGGCACTACCCCAGCTTCAAAAACAGCAACAGATTGCCATAAAAACACCCACATTTATGGGGCTGAAAAGTCGCTGGAAACACAGCAATCACAGAACAGTTTTGTTGTTTATTGGTCTCAAGCTATTACAACTTGACACACCATGCACTGTCCCCTCCACTGTTGATGACAAAGTCATTTCAGAAACACTATTATAACAAGTATGAAACGTGTAAATGTAAGCTTTTTGTGGCTGCAGAAACAGACAATGCCAACATTTTCTTCTGGTGACTGCACTGACTTTCTTTGAATTTAAGAGTTTCTTATTACATTTTTTCATGAATATTTTAAACTTTCATATGTTTTTTTTTAATTCATATATGTACAAGCACCCAATTGAAGTTAAAACTGTAGTTTCCTTTGTGGAGTCAATAACAGTAAAGCTCTAATGAATCTCTATCACTGGCTAAGCAGCAACATAAACTGCCTTGCAGTCATGTATACCTCCAGTAACTACATTTGGCTTTGCGATCAGGGTTTCACCTACAGCTGTAATAAATGTTTACATGCAAATTTGGGGCAGCAGGAGTTTACATGACATCTCATGGCAGTTCAGCCTTGAGTCTCTTTACTCCTACCATTTGATTTCTATCATTCTTTCTTTCTGTTTGTCAGATATTGATCCGATTAACGAGGTTTTAGCCTTCGTCCAGTATTAATATGAATTTATGTCATTCTGTGTGAACATGTTTCGTTAACTTCCCCCGCAGTAGATGAGTTCCTGACCCAGTAAGAGATGATATATTTTCTCAAATATGTGAGACACATACTGCAAATTGGAAGCTTTTTAGATTCACAGGGGCCACTGAGGGCAATCTGAGATAGACACTCTACATGCCACTCCTCACTACTTGGATCAATTTTGAAAGTCTCTCTCTCTCTTGATGTAATTGCCCTCCGTTTCATGCAGAAAAGATTTATTGAAAATCAGATCTCAGGTTATGGGCCCTGATGACAGCAAAAGAAAAATGCAGAATTTACTGTCTGCTTTTACAGCCGGATTTCAGGAGTAATTGTTGCGGGACATGACGGTGAGTTAGCAGTTATAAACCTGTCCTCCATATAAATTACCTAATCAGGAGATCCCAGTGGTTATATAAATTGAGCCACTCATTCGTCTTCAATGGCCTGTGTGTGCATATAAAACCACAACGACCATCATATACTTCACAGGAAAGGGGGTAGCCGTTGCTGTTTACAGAGTTAGGGGGAAATGGATGACTTTTTGCATGCTCAATCAACTGTGAAATGTCCATTTAATCATCCCCAGAAACCCCCCTGGTTTATTTGTGCTGCAGCACAGATTTACATTTCCAAACATCCCCCATATTAATCATTACTTCATCACGCCCTCCAACTGACAAGAAGCATAAACCACCTCAGTGTACTGCCCTGTCGACTAATGTGTGTATGTTTCTGTCTACGAGCATGTGTGAATTTGTGTGTATGCGAGCACTTTGAATGTGTGTATGCGGGTGGGTTGGTGTGAGGGAAAAACCTGCCCTTTGATTCACTCACCACTCACTGTGTCCAGCAGAAATATTGAGTTTTAGTGGCATGATTGCATTTTTTTTGGTCCGCTGAGATATTTTTGAAATACAACTTTTCAGGGCCGGGGAAGCCAAATGGGAGTCACTCACATGTACTTTTTCTTCTTGTGAGGAAATCAGAGTGATTGATGTTATTTTTCAGGAAACGGCATCAAAGAAAAAACACATGAAGTGAAAATGTCACATACTATCGTGGTTTTTAAAGGGTGAACTGGCTTTAAAAATAGTGAGCGTTCAGTTTGACTTTTGGGTAAAACACTGAGCTTTAACAAAATGGCTGCAGAAAATGCTGAGGTCAGATTTTAGTTTGTTGCATTTTTTTTACAGCATCCTGGTCTGTCCTCAGCATAAGACATCTTGAGTGATTTACACATACTGTACTGCAGCAGGAGTACCTTGGCAGAGCCCGTCTACCTGCTGCCGTAATGATATTCAGGACGTCTCACCATCAACAATGAATCCTTCATAAAAGAGTGAAGTATGAGTTTATCACCCAGGATGAGAAGCATGTTACATTTGCCACTTTAAACATGATGAATGGGTCACTCAGCCATTTACATTCTCATACATTTTTATGACTCTGCCATGAAGTGAATTTGATCTATTGGTAACAAGATAAATGATGAGCATAAAGCTTTGGCAGTTCTGACTTTAAACAATCTTTCATTTGATGCGTGTCTTTTACTTTTACATGACGCACCGTCTGTCTTCATAACCTTGTGCTCAAACAGTTGAGGAGCAAGAAGAGGAAATGGCAACCTCCCTATTTCCTGACAAAAGTCTTCACATCCAATATTAAGAATTTCACTTAACACCACAAATTTTGTGTGTTAAACATATGTCTGACACGTGATGGGAAACAGGTTGACCTCCAAGGTGCACAAAGGGATGTTTTGTTCAACACGGTCGATGGAGACGTTCAGCCAACCATGGGAGTTTGCCGTGCAGTAGCATGAGAATCAGCTGAAAGCTTCACTTTGCAGTTGCCAGTTTGGAATAATGCTCGTATGTGCGCATTTGGAATTTCAGTAGCACGGAAACAGAGTTGGGTCGCAGGAAATATCCCCTGTCAAAGAGTGATGGAGGACAGTGAATGGAGCTGTCCGGGGGATCAGAGTGATGGAAGAAGACATCCTCTCTGCTCTCTCTCTGCGTCCACGTCCTTCGTCTACTTCTCCCTCCCATTTTTGTTGTACTGCTATTTTACACATGGTGTCGGCTGGTTGGATATAACCATCGGGCACATTTCAACAGAATAATCTGTCTCTGACTGTCACGTAGATGAACTTTTTAGCTGTATGGACGGCAGATTAAAAATGTTGCCGTCAGGGCGCCATGGATGGATCCTTGTGGAGACCTCAGCACCTCTGTGCTTTAATTTGAAAACAGCCTGGACCCATTTAGTCACTGGTGAGCGAGGGCGTTGCAGCGCGGACAGAATGATGTATCACCTGGTCCAGCTAAATGACAATTTTATTTCTCACCTCCACTTTCACTGCGAAATATTACCAGCACACCGTTCTCCCTGGCAACTCCTGATTGAACCCAACGTCCGTCAAGCTAACTAGCAAGTGAGTTTGCCACAAAAACACTGACATCATCCTCTAGATGTGTTGACTGACAATACATGCCAAGAAGCAAAGACAAACACAGCACATTTTGGGGTGCGCACGTGCATTTTGCTGTGAGTTAAGTGCAACTGAACAGTGGCAATCCCAGACTCTGGGGGTCCCTGGGCAACGAAGACCTCTGAGGCCCTCCAACACCATATAGTGTAATTTTCCCTCTTTTTCTTGGTATTTTTTAAATTTCTGGTGATCAGAAGATGTGCTTGTTTTATTGTGCTGATGCTAACACCTCATGTATGTATCACAGTTAAAGGTAGCCAGCTGACTGTTTATGCCGGTGGATGGCACATAGCACAACCGCCAGATACGCACACGGGTAGCAGACTTGAGAACACAGCTGGACTGAACCTGTTGCATGCACATGAAATGTGGAAGGACGGAGTCATGCTGAAACACTGCCAGTAACCGTGCAATATAAAAAGCATGTGGGCACCCATAGGGCAGGAGGGAGGGGTGGTTGATGGGTCCCACAAACAATGGACTTTCATGCAGAAGTCCAGTGTTTGCTTCCTTTGTGAATGTAATGTTTTTTTCTACACTTAACCATGTACCTCCTTCCCCTTAACCTAACCATCAATGCCAGTGTGTGCATTTATTGATGTCCGACATTGGTTGCCATGTGCTGTTGTTACCTAAACATAAGCACTTGTGGTCACCATGTGCATTTGTTGACACCACGGTAGCAGCATACCGTAAAGTAAATAGCAGATGAAGAAGGATACCAAATTCGTAATATGTAGACATGGAAGTCCACTGTCAAAGTGGCAACATGTGATGAGCTGGGATGAGAACGGCAGTTCACTGTATTAAGCCTTTATGGGAGGTTTAAGGGGGGTTTATAGTTGTCATTGAAAAAACTGCCAATATATCGGGGGCACCTTTTCCAAAATTATTTGGTCGGCCCCAGAATTTGCCTGGTTTGCCTCTCCTGGTGCACTCCTGTGGCTGAAGTCATCTTTTGTAAAAGAGGCATGGATAAGACTATTGGGAAGAGAAACAGGAAGTACAACAGACAGCCTTTGTTTGGATATCTACGCTGAGGTCTGTAATTTACACCCTAATGGCCGACGCCATTGCCACTAGAGGCATCGCCGCTCCGAGGGAGAAAAAGAGAGAGAGGGAAAGAGCTCCATCATGGAAAAGGGAGCTCCTGTCTGCTGCAGTGGTCCGGGACAAAGCTGAGAGCTCCCAGACGCCCTGTATGATTAATGACTTATGGCCACGCTGTGTGGAAGCCTGGTAATTAGCTACAGGCTGATTAAAGACAAGTAAACTTCTGCTGATAACCCGATTCTGTTTCTCCCCAGCGCCGACACTGGCATGTGGAAGCTCTTACTGCCAGGGTTGCAAGAAACAGACCAACGTTGAGTATGATGAATGTAGTCTCCAACAGGCGTATACAGGCTCTAATTTAAAACTATTTAGCGTGTGACATATTGGCATTGTGCTCTCTCTGTCTCTCCTCCGTTCATGTTCGCGGTTTGCGACGGCGTCCAAGTTTCAGGGGGCTGTTGTTTTGAGTCTGCGCCTGGCATATTCATGAATAAAGTTTTGTGCTGGCTCCCTCCCTTTTGCTCCCCCCCCGGTCTTTTCCCTGTTCATAGATTTTCCTCCAAACATTTGCATTTTCTATAATAGCGAACAAGGAGAGTGGCAGCCTGCCACGAGAGTTCGTCAACTACCAGATTTTTACAGTTCTGGTTGTCCAGAAATTGACAGGAGAGCGAGAGCTGGGCCAGAAAGTGGACAGCATTACACTGGATTTACCTTATGAGACAAAATGTAAGCAGAGTTAGCTTAGGCATGAAAAGGAAGAAAAGGCCTCCAAGAGCTCCACCAGCAGCCAAAACGACCCACGCAACCGTCCAAAGTCTTGTCTCTGTATTTTCATGAGGTGGGACTATTCCCCTAAAGTAAACAGATGGAGCAAAAGAATAATGGATAGCAACATTAAATAAAGCTGATGTCAGTTGTTTTACACTGGAGCTCAGAGAGCCCCGCAGATATTGAAATTAGTACCAGTGTTACTTAATAAATACTGTGCACTGTCATCATGCTTCTCTGATGGGAATATAATGCCATAACAAGATGTTATGCAACAGATGGATCCATTTCTCCTCTGAAAATGTAACAGAGACAGGAGCCAGTTTCACAGTTTGCTTCAACTAATCGTGCAAGCCAGTTTGTCTGTGGCAATTGAAAAATGGGCTTTACTCGAAATGAAATAGAGGACTGTCTGTGTGTGCGCACATGTGCAAGGGTCTCTGGTAGGGAAAGGACAGTGCCACAGGGCAACTGTTGGTGTGCCGAGATGAAATGCCCGGCCACCCAGTTCCCTCCTTTTATCACCCCGCTCATAATTAGGTTGGTTAACATACTGCCGTGTATGCAGTCATATTGACTGGGAACTTAATCATATTAGTATCGAGTTCCCGTCCCTGCTTGCCCCAGGTGACGCTTGTAAGTCCAGAGTTATAGCTCTAACCTATGGGAGGAAATTAGCTGTGGACACAAGTTTGCTCTTGTTCTCCACCCTCTGTGTGAAAATATTTAGCAGGCAGGGCGGGCGACAACACAGTGAGAAATGGAAGGGGAAGCACCGCATTCTGCATAGAGCGCCAGTCTATGAAAAATGCAGGAAGAGCAGAAAGAGGTGCAGCGTGTGTTAGTTTGGCTGGCAGTCCATTAGGCCTGATAGACATTTCACTTACCAAAGTCAAATATAACAGTCTAGCATTCATTAATATGAGGAAGGGTCCGGCGAATCAAACCCACCATCTGGTTAAGACGACAGTATAATCTACAACTCATGATTAGGTCTAAGGAGTGGAATTTCACTTTAATCTTTTTCAGGGCTTGAAATTTCCATCTGCACTGTGCGGCACATCATTTTTCTTCAAGACAAATGTGCTGTTTTTCATGTTCCAAAATTAGATCAGAAGAAAACGATTAATCATGTCATGGCCTGGGAAAGGAAACAAAGATCTGATTTTCCTCTCTTCCCTCTCTCTCTTGCTGCACTCGTGCCCCTCCCCTTTCCTCACCTCTTCCTTTTCTTCCCCTCTAGCCTCCTCTCATCCGCTCTGTAAGACCTCCCTCCTTTCCACCTCCTTTCCTGTATCTCTTATTCTCTACCTTCCCCCTCGCTTTATTTCCACCAGTTTCTGGACAGCATTGCTGGGCCCATATCTTCCTCCCTGTCTTCGTGTGAGACAGACTTATTTTTCTCTTCATCGCTCGGCCCTGACTTCAAAAGAAAAGATACATAGGCTCGATGATTAATACGAAATGGCGACGAGTCTTCAATTAGCATAGCCTTCCCTCGTCTCCCCCGCCCTCCCTATGGTGGCGAACAACAGATGGCTGCATGTTTGTATGTGACACCGCAACCAAATCTAAACCGGGAAGAGTGCAAGTCACCGGGACTGCAAATTAGTGAGGCCACACAACTGTCAGGTGCTGGCCTCCACTGACAGTTGTAGCCCATTACGGGAACATTGATGTTTTCACAGTGTGACAAAAAGGATTCCTTTTTTCCCCCTCCTTACAGAGGACCTGTCTGTCAGCCAGCTCTCAAGTCATAACAAATCACTGGCACTCAGCTGAGGCTGAGCATTGGGAGCGTCAGGGGAAGATAAATGACCTGCAGGCCTTTGAAGTGCTTTGGCAGTTCAGATGGCTCGGCGGCGCTGACAGAGAAATATACACAACAGCGTAACCAATAATGAGAACATTAAACATTCCTGCCTCCTGACAGGCTGACAGGAAAGCCCAGCCTGACATCAATCATCTTCCGAGGCATAACCTTGACAATTAGTCTCCTCTCTGCCTCCAGCTCTCACCCCACGCTCTCCAGACTCCAATACCCAGACTGCACTAGCTGCCAGGCTCAAGGCGGATAGGATGGCGGGGTGAAGATGACAGCGGGAAGGCAGAAAGGAATGAGGGCCACAATCAGTGGACCAAGACAGATTCCCTATCTGTATATGTAGGTGACAGCGGATGTGGGCCCGAACATGTCAGGGCATCAAGTTGGATTTATAGTGTCGTCTTAGCCAGGATGGCGCTGACTACTCTGCCTTCACTTTTCATTCATGTCGTATTCATCGTCTCCTGCCTGTCTGTCTGAGCCATACCAGCTCTTATTTCCACAAACCGTACTAAACTTTGAGAGCATGTAATCAAAGTATATCTGTGGATATACGTACTTTAAAGGCGTACTATGTAGGAATTATTGGTTACTATTTGTAAACACTCACACTTGGCTCCTCCTCCCTACACTGGTTGCATGTACACGTCAAGCTATTGTTGTAGGAATGTTGCATTTGTTGTAAAGAAAAACCTGATATATTAGCTGTCCAACACAAAACAGGTTAACTCCCTCAATGCCCACAAGCAAAAGCAAAGGTGAAAACCATGCATTGATTAAGTCTCATTTTGGGACAAGCTTTGTCCTCTTTCCGTTTGGATTCGGTATTTTTGCCTCTTTTTTTGCACCGTGTCAGTGGTTTTTGTGGCTTCCTCTTACGTGCGTACTTCTTACGGTCTGGCACTTGCTCACTACTTTTCATAAAGTCATGGCCTCCCCTGTGCGTTGTGCTAAAGAGTGCCCCGAACATAGTAAAATAAGAAGAAAAGAAAATACAGGCAGAAGGAATTATCTTTGCAGACAAGTACAGTGAAACACACTTCAAGTGGGTCATAGGTTAACGTAGTCTCATAAAACGGACCGCACCATGACTAAGTTATGTAACATAAAGTTACATAGGTTTGGTTTAGGAGAAGAAACAAAGTGACAATATGGGTTGCAGCATTATACCAGTTTTAAGGTATACCGTGATGTGAAAGTTGACTATTATGATACCATGTGCATCTGCTTATCTATGATATTGAAAAAAACAAAACAAACAAAACAAACAAACTGGACAAGGAATCTCACCTTCATTTAAGTTATTTTAATTTTAATTATAGTGATAAAACATTTATTCAACCAAAACGTCTGTTTTCATTACTTTGACTGTCATTCTGGCTGATAATAATAATAATAATAATTCTGTAATACCGTGAAACTGTGAATGTGTGATATTTTCTAAGATGGTTATCGTACTGTGAAAATCTCATACCGTTGTATATATCTGGTGTACCTTAAAATAACAAAAAGTTCACTTAGTTTTATATGGTCCCAAACACCGGTCTCCTGGGGGGAAGTCCTGCATAGTTTTACCCATCCACCACCCCAAAGTGCCTCCGTATTTGGGCTTCCAGCCTTTACAGTCACATGATCACAGCCTTCCTGATTACGAAGGTTACACACAAATTACTGACTCATGATAACGTGTTAAATAGGAATTTTGGTGCAATATACCAACAGAGCATGAGAACAGCCGCCAGTGGTGATGACTGAGAGGGATTACTTTTGTATGAGTCTATACATTGCAGATTTGTTTTTATAAAAAACAAAGTGTACCCTTTAGGTCAGAATTTCATAGTGTAGAGTCACTAAACATATTTTGCATGTTTTTTTTGGTGACTACAAATTGTATCTTTTCCATCATTTCCGAGCTAATCATACACTGAGAATATTTCTATTGCTTTTCAATACAATTAGTGAACAGAAATCAAATAAACACAATCGTGGGAAATGTATTTTTATTTCTCAATTTTTCATATTTAACTAAATTGTCTTAGAATTAAATATATTCTGAAGTATTTTGTCTTCATTAGTTTTGAGGTAAGATTACCTGCAAATATTTGATTTTGTTATCCAAATAAGTATATCAAATGTGACAAGGAAACTATAATACATTTCAGAGCTGAGCGGCACAATCTAAACATGAATGTCTCTCAATAATAGGTACTGAAACAGCAGGAACAGCCAGAGTCCCCCAGCCGTGCCGTTACTGCACACAGTATTTCACTTGTGTTTCCTCCATTAGCCATCCGCATGTAAATCAACACAGACAAGCTGACCCCCAAAATGTTTATGTTCTCCAGTTTCCAGCACTTGCGCACTGCTCTGGCCGAACATTTTGTTGCCGCACTAGAAGAGATGATTTATGTGGAATGAAGACATTTCCCCTTTGACTAGCACATTTGCGAAAAGGTATGTCAAGGATGTGAGGTGCCTGGTACAGGCAACCTTTCAAGAGAGTATTTTTTACCCGCTTATTGGAAGAGCAATAAATATCTGGGCGACAGGGCCTTCTCATGGTTACAAAGCTTACCTGCAACTGAGCTGGATAATTAGCAGGCCCTGAAGATGATGTATGACTTTCATTACCCTTTGGGACGGGGCAAACTAAATGAGGACACAGCTAATTGCCGTGCAAAGCAGTCTGGCATGATGGGGAAAAATGCAGTCCCTGCCTCTCTCTCTCAGTCCCTCTCTCTCGCTCTCTTTGCTCTGTTGAAAAAGGAGGCCCTGTTGCGGTTGTGGGGCTGTGATCTCCCTCTCCTCCCTAACTCGCTGCCCGCAGGAGTTCACCGACTGTCCATAAATCAGGAGCTGCTTACAGCTGAAACTACCCTGAGTCATCAACATGCAATAAGCTGAGTGACAGATTCCACCCTGACTACATTACACTCGCAGTTCAAACAGTCTTGTTCTCTACTCTGCTTTCTTTTCCCTCTCACCTTAACTCCGTCTCTCCCTGTCTGTCTGCCACATCTTGAACTTCTTAGAAATCCAAACCCATCCCGGCACGGTGAGGATAAAAACAAAAGCTGGTATAATCATAAGATCTTCCTCTCTGCCAAACATTCTGGGAGGGGGGGTGCAGAGAGAGGGAGAGGCTATAAGCAGAGTGAGTACGAAAAGTGTTTCCAGAAGCAGCCCTCTCAGGAGTTCCAGTGGTGGAAGCTAATGTCTAAAATGGTGGGGTTAAGTATGTTGGCATCCATTACAGCGACAAAGCCCTGCTCTCCCGCTGACATGCCAATTCAAATCAAGCAAGCCTTTCGTTCATTATGGAATAGTGTGAGAGTTGGGTGTTGATGGTTGTGTTCATGTATCATGAGTGGCAGATTCTGTAACTAATTGCACCCGCTGAAACTTTGACCCTTGACTTTATGCTTGGTATCCTCTTAGTAGAACATCCGCATTAGCTCAAGTTGCAAGTTTTAAAGTGAATGACAGGTTTCCAGTTATTGTCGAGTGCCCTATGAAATCATAGACCAACGGGAAGGGGTATTGTTGAGAAAGTTGCTTGTAGTTAAAATCTATAAACCTCCATTAATTGATTTTTTGGCCACTTGGGTGCAGCACAAAAAGCTGTAAATGCAACACTGACATATTATCACCTTGTTAAGTTTTTATGGCAAACGTGTGAGCAAACTGTTGCCTGTTTACAGATATGGAGCATCACTTGCATTCACTTGAGTCCAATGGAAGTCCAATATCACCACTTGTGGCTACTGATGGTAACAGCAAGTACTTTTCAATGATACAGACCCCAGAGGTCCCTTCAAAATGACACAGCAGCTGCTCTGTTAGACATGCAACAGAAGAGGAGAAACTCCTGTATCTGATTACAGTGCATGCAACCACACCGTGGCTGAAGGGATTAATCATGTCACAGAGTTTAAATGAAAAAAGACTAAAGGAGACTTTAAACAATGTCATCCGACATGATCATACTGAACTCTGATTGAATCTTGTCTTCTGCATGACATCTATCATATGCATGCATCAAGTGGCAACCTTTGAGGCTGAAAAATGAAGTCAACACGGAGTCCCAAAACCTGCAGTTCACTCAATTGGTCATGTGAGGTCGGCTCCAAAAGCGCGTCAACCCTCATAGACCCCTATTGTTAAATGCTCAACTTTACAGCAGAAATAAACATGTTTACAGCCTGGTACAACAAACTTTTTTGGTCTCTATTGCTAATTTCACCATTCATGACAATTGCACAAGGGTGAATATAAATAAAATGGCGATGGGTGAAATGCAGAACCCAAGGCTTCAAAATGGCAGTCCACAAACCAATGGATGATGTCATGGTAGCTATGTCCATTATTTTATAGTTTATGGCTTGCACCAGTTTTTGTCAACCATCTGTGCGCATAGTTTCTACATAGACTGTATATTAAGATGGACAATGCATCTATATTTCCTCCCACTATACAAAAATGAAGCCAAAATATTCTTAACACCGGCACTGCCATCTTGTGCTCTTCCAGCCAGTTTGCACAGTAGTGATCGGAAAATGGAGCCACGATTTCACTGCCTCACACGTGTCCAACCCAATCCAAAACAGCGCCATTGATCGTACATCAACTTAGACACACAGCCATAAATCATGAGAACACACCGTCTTTGTTATGGCATTACATCTGATTAAAAAAACAAACGCTTACATCGGCGTGATAAGAATTACATAAATAACAGGAAAAATCTTTCAGAAAAAATTATGTAAGCAGTACTTTTCAGTTTGGCTGATGTCCCATCTGCTAAAATGGAGCGGGGTTTATGACTCATACTGCAGCCAGGGAGCAACTGAGATGTTCTGGCTTCACTTTTGGGGACTCAACATATTGTCCATCTTTTTATAGTCAGTGATATTTTTTATGAACCCCATGTGTGCTGGTTTGCAATTAGAATACTGTACATACAGTGTAGTAATATGTGGTCTATTTGATCAGATTTATACTTTCTGATTGGACACCTCCCCAGTGCTTTACCCTCAATTAAGCTAATTTTCATCATTTTCCATTCTAATGGGGGTCGAGCCACACGTAACAGTCGCTGCCCTTTTCGTCAGCAATGCCAAAGACCTATAAAATAAAGAGAAGCAGCTCTATCACCGAATGATTTTGTCAGCCATGAACTTAATTTGCTTCACTTGAAGCAGCAATCTGGAGCCTATTAATTCCCTCTCAGCGCGGCAAACGAGGTCTTTTTGAAACTATTTCACCTCTTACTAATGAAGCAATTGTTTCCTCTACCATGTGTCAGCTCGCGGAGCGTCACTAACCTCAGACAGACACAGAAAGGCTTTTGAGCTGTCAGGAGGGATTTTATTTGTTTCCGTCAGCTGTGCCGATCTGAGACTTGAAAGGTACATCTCGGTTTAGATCCAGATGAAGCAGGCACAGTCCAGTGATGTGAGGGCGTGTCTGCTTACTGCTCTGGAGATAATCGCACAAGTCAAACAACTGGGCTGTACCTACTCTTACGTTTACCTAAATTAATTTGGTTTTGATGAAATCTCAAGTTAAGCTAATTGTTCCTGAGAGCACAACTATTTTAGGCTGCGTGACATTCAGGGCTTTACCAAACAAAATAACACTTGGATGATTTTGTTGTGTTGCACGAGAACAAAGCTTTTCTTCAACTATGCAAACAAGTTTATGATTTCTCTCTCGCTTTGATTTCTGCTTCAAGTATCTGTTTTATTTGTTCTATTGATTCCAACTTTGTCTCCTCATCTACGCCCACAGACATCAAATCCCATTACGCGCTGCTTTGTCAGAAGTCATTGGATCTCGTTTTTTATTTATACTGACAGTGGGTGAACTCCACTCTTGGTTGAATTCCTCGTTGTCCTGGATGGAACTGTTCGCTGAGCGAAGCAGGAAGGGAGCAGGCCTCGGTGATGCCTCTTGTTTATCTCAAGGTGAGAATTGTTTTTGTTCTCACAATTCTCACAACATATCTCCCTTCTTGGCCTGCAGCTCTGAGGGGCACATATGAAGAGGAGGCGAATGATTCAGACTGAGACATCTCTGTCTGTCTGTCTAGTATTTTTTTCTTATGTGTGCACATTTTTTTTATCTGCAAAGAAATGAAAAGTCTTTCAGGGTCTCATACCTACTATAGTACATCTAGTCCAAACAAAGGTGTACAGTATGTTTTTGGCTCAACAATACTCGGTATAATGTTGAAGCATAACACAAACTCTGTCATAACTTATAATACAAAGTACAGTCCAATTGTGTTTACAGTGTAACTGTGTAGGCTACTGCTTATCCTCTGATTTGGTACCTCATAGAACCGGTCAGCCCAGTCACCAGAAGAAAGTGTTGACTTTGAATGTTTCAGCAAACCAAGACTGCTTTACATTTGTATGTTTTATACCTATCATATCAACGTTTCCGAGATGGCATAGTTCTGATTACGTTTATGAGCTGAAGGGGATGACGGGTGGCCTGACAACTCAGCGATATGGCTGCCAAGCTGCAGAACAATGTTGCAAGACCAACGAACGACAACAGCAGGTGTTTTTTAGGGAGACATTGGCGGCATTTCCAGCCCTTATTGTGTCACCAGCACTGGGTAAATCAGTGGCATTTTTAGCCATGATTGTACCTCTGAAACCAGGATGTTTTTTTTAGCAAGACATTAGCAGCATTTCAAGCTGTGATCATGCTTCCAAAACTGGGTGTTTTTTATTGGTGGCATTTCTAGTTATAATCATATGACCAAAATCAGGCATATTTTAGGGAAGCATCAGTAGCAATATAGGCATAATTGTGCCACCAAAACCTGGTGTTTTTTAAAGAGAAAGTGGTGGCATTTGCAGCTATTATCATGCAACAAAAAACTGTGTTTTCTGAGCAAGACCGTAAAAGCATTTCCAGCTGTGATAAAGTAACCAAAACAAGGCATTTTTAGTGAGACTTTAACTGCCTTTCCTGCTATGATCATGTGACCAGGGCCCTCTTTAAGACAGGTATTTTTAGACAGAACATATTACATAAATTACATATATTTTCCAAACTATAACCGTGTGGGTTTTGTGCCTGAACTTAACCATACATTAACCGCAGAGCTGCTAAAACATAAAGAAACAGAAAGTTTCAACATATTCGCTACATAATAGTGAACAAATTTTATATATCCATGGCTTGCAAAAATGTACAATGCCAACATTTGAACCAGCATGCAACTCAGAGATTTATCATTTTACAATTGTATTGCTTTAGCAAAAAATAAAATAATTCTTAAAAGGTTTGAATTGTTTCTCACAATGCTACAATAGATACTAGGGGCCCAGCACACCTGCACGGGGCCACCAGTCTTCATGAACAGATATGGTGCAACTTCTGCTAACCTAACCTTACCTACTGTAAGAGTCAAACAGCTGTTGGTCAAACACAATCTCTAAATACTAGTACTGTCCTTCGACAACAATCAGCACTGAAAGAAACACCTGCGTGAGAAGAGCATATGAAGGGCCTTTGAAGCAACAAACAGAAATACAATTATTACAAAATGTTATAAATACATACATACATATCTTTTTTATTTCATGTTTTCACTTGGACTTAACATTAAGCTTTTTTAGGCAGATGGCCATCAGAAAAGTATAAAAGCAGACAATGGTGATAAAACATTTTGCAGATTGAAAATGTAAAGTGAACAATCCTCAAAGGACAGACTGGCAGAAAAAAAAATTAAACTGCTGCTGCTTTTACTTTTCTTGCCAATAGCTGGTGCAAGTTGGATTTGAACTATGAGTCTCCTGGTCCAGTAATTTGATGATACTGGCTGAGCCTGATATTGTCTGCTTTGCATCAGTGACAGTGTTTGTTCTCGTTAATCTTCATGAGGAAAAAGGAGAGTTTAGGTGACACGAATATGATGAAGAGCCTTCTTAGGCAGCCATGTTGGGGAAATTAAGGTTAACTTATAAGTCGGTCTAAATTCACAACAGAGTGTATACAACTGCAACAGATTGAGCTGACCCTTTTATACTGTGAGACTTTTAATCTTGAGATATTTCTTCAGAATTTGAACCATATGTTGGGTTAATATCAGTGCTAACCTTTATGTTCCCAGACGTCCAGAGCCAGTAGATTTAATGATGCTTTGCTGTAGGAGCAAAACAGCTTCCTAACAAATCCTCTTGGGATTGCCTCATAATAGGTAACTGCTGTTCCTGATCAATTGTTAATATCATGTTCCTACCTGACCACACTGAACTTTAAACAGTGTCTGAACTTGGAGGGATTTTGACGTTTTCCCATCAACATTTCCATTACAAAGTGTTTCTTGACTGATACTGTATTCTAGAACGTTTCATTTTATTGTTGTTGGCAATAAGGAAATAACAGGAACAAATGAATTACAGCGAGGCACCATTTAAATCCAGCCAAGACTGTTATGTAATAACGTACAAATGAAATTATATCCGTATTTCTCCCAACTTTGTTTATATTTTTCATAAACTCTGCGCCTGCTGCTGAAACAAAACTGGTGGAGTTTTGAATGAAATCTGACAAGCACCAATAAATCACACTAAATCATGAATCGATAACAAATGCATTCTAAATTATGAGTAATGGCCAGGCAGTCATAAACTAACACAAGCGCAACTCAGCAGGTCATTCATTTCATGGCAGCACAAAATAAACAGACACATTTCTTTCGCGGCGCTAATAAATTTCCCTGAAAAATTCAAAGAACAGTCCATCTGCTTCAAATAATTTTTAATTTCCTTTTCTGTCCTGTCCCCATTAGGTATTCCACAGAGATATTCTCAAAATTCTTTCATTTACCTCCTCCCATATGCATCCAATTACCTTTCTCCCTGTACCCGGCCTGTGCCTGGTCTCTCCTGAGTCTGGTGCAAAATACCCCCACCTGTACCTTACGCAAACTTTATGCTTGTTTTATTATCTGTGAGATACTGTGAGTCATTCAGCTTGTGCTCTGGTGGATTTGGCCTGGGCTTTTGGTTTGATGTCTTCTGGCTCTGGTCAGGAACACCTGCACCTCCTCTGCTCTCTCTCTCTCTTTCTCTCTCTTTCCAGGCTGATCTATTAGCTGACTAAATGGCCCAGCAGATGTTCACAGGCCAGCGAGGGAATCCGTTCCTGTCCTCGTGACCGCTTCTGCAGTGATGCCGAGAGGATTTACGCACGAAGCGGAGGACGACGACACATTTGAGTTCATTTATCACTAAATCATATTTAGGTAAACAATTCCTCTGAGTGTCATCAGCGCTAACTGTATTTAAAACGACCCCTCATTTCCCATGAACCGGATCATGGTCTGCTCTTTCAGAGCAGTTTGGAGGTAACAGAAACTCTTGTGGGATCCAGATATTAACCTTCTTGATCTCATTGTGGAGTAATGACTTGAAGAGTGCATATAACCTGAGACAAGATCATATTGGGGATATCACAGACTGTTTTCCAGATATTTGTAAAATGTTATTTTAGATCTGACATTTTGCATAAGATTAATAAAAACATATTTTTATTTATATTTATATTTTATACAGAATATATGACAGCAAACATCATATCTCCCAAAAAATCATTATCACAAAAACCCCTAAAATTTCGAGATATTGTTTTAGGGCCATATCGCCCACCCCTAGTTGTCACGCTAGTTTTAATAATGATAATGCAGCCTATGCCAATTTAGTTAACTGCCGCTCCCTTTAAAGGGAACATTTGAATTCATTTGGGTTTTGTTTGTTTTTTTATAAGGATGTTTTGCTTTCTTTTTCCCTTAATGTGTCCATTTTGATTGCTGTGCTAAAAGCACACAACTATTGTAGTTTAATTTAAATGCTTTTTATCACTGAGCCAATGTCTCTCCCTTTCCATTTTTTCTTACCTCACTCGTAGCGCCAAACTGACTTTCTGTGCATAGTGTCACTCTGCAAGCAGTGTTCATCAAAAATAACTCATCACAAAAAATCATGCTATATATTTATAGAGCATTTTTACCAAAATAAAACAGCATGAGCAGAAATCATTTTCTTAAAAATACATTTTGAAATATTTTGCTGGAAACATGTGATAAGCTAAATCAAACCATATGGTGGGCCATTTTTTAAAAATAATTTGGGTTAACTAACATTTTGAACATATCTAGAAATCTAAAAAAAAACAAAAACAACTCTTACAAATCATATGTATCCCAAAATGATTGCAGAACAATGCAACGTATGGCTTACATCTCTTAATGGCACCAGTGCAAACAAAAATAACTTAAAAGTGGAAATTCGGATTCGGTCCTAAATTTCGTTCGTGGATCGAAATAATATATGCAAATCCCCAGGCTATGGTGAGAACAAACAATATAATATCTGAACCTTTTCCTCTGTTTCGGGGAACAAGGCAGGGGTGCCCCTTGTCACCTCTGCTCTTTGATATGGCAATTGAGCCCCTTGCAATAATGCTGAGGAATGCTGCTGGACTTGGGGGTATACACAGGGGGATGCAAAACCATAAACTCTCGCTATACGCTGATGACCTCCTTCTTTTCCTGTCAAACCCTGCCACAAGCATCCCAGTGGCTCTGAATATTATTGAAGACTTTGGGAAGGTCTCGGGTTATAAAGTTAATCTAGCGAAAAGTGTTCTTTTCCCAATTAATAAGCAGGCGAGGAGACTGTCATTTCAGTCCTTTCCTTTCACAACGCACAAAGATAAATTCACTATTATTCTTGGTTTGAATGGAGGTTTGATGTCTGAATGTGAAAATCAATAAAAACACTTTGATTATTAAAAGTGTATTAGCGGCATCTATTTGGGAGGTCGCAGATTGTAACCAACTGAAACTCCTCCCATGTGCCAAGCATATAGGAGAACTACGAAAGCCGATGGGAAACATGCAAAAATCTAGTGCTAGTGTCTAAAGCATCTTCTTATCATGGTTAAGCATCATAAAAACATTTAAAAATGGCTGATTTAATTTTGATATGACTTGAACTTTTAGCTTTTGGTCACTGTAATCTCTGAAGCGCCGACTGTGTGAACTACAGCTGAGGCCATGTTATTTGCATGGTGATCTTGTGTTCACACAATGCCAGTCTTTTCCTTCACACTTTGCCCTCATCCTCAACTGACCCCCAGGTCAACCAAGCTCAAAATAGGCCTGGGGTATCTCTTTTTACAACCTGTGTTGTGACAGGCTGGACAACAGGATGTGGCAGCTAATGAATGCCTTAGAGACACAAAGTGTCTTAATTAAACAGTTGGAAAAGTGGAGGCCAGTAACAGAATAGAGGACGGCATGGAGGACACGGGCCCCTTTACAGAAAGAATTACTCTCCAACTCAAATTGATTGGCATGAGCTTTGATTGATAAGTTGATTTGGCAATTGCTGAGCCTGTAGATTTGGAATATTTCCTGGGGTGGAACATATGGTTTGATTTACTGAGCAGTTCAAGAGGACAAGCTTGACAAGTAGCGGTAGGGATTGAATGACATTTTTGGTAAGAGAGCAATAATTTACGTTTTCCCATGCCAACTATTAATACCCAGCTGGCCTCAGCACAGCACCACTTATGTAGGTCTTAAAGGCCAAGCAGGACGTGTTGTCACTGGAGTTTTTATAAATCTTGCCCACAGGAACGCAGCTCTAAACACGAGACTGGAAACAGAGCTGTGAGTGAATATGTGTGCAATGTGCATGTGTGTATGCTGTCAATATAATCTACAGCACCCTTGCTTTATGACTGTGATTTCTTGTGGCACCCTCAACTCTCATTACACAGGATCACAAATTTCACTGTAACTTTCGCAGGGAAACTGGGCTCAGGAGATAATATCAAGACCAGGGTGACTTATCGCTGTTGTGAGTTGCAGAGATTTCATGCTGAAATGAGGGTGCAGGAACAAACTCTGTGCAGGGGAATATGTACTGATGTGTCCAAACCCTTGATTTCAATCAAGGCCTCTTTTAAAACATTCTCCACCAAAATTACACTGAAAGCAAAGTGTCACATCATCCCCGCCTGTTTAATTAATATGTCTCTTAAAAGATTTACAAGTGCAGCTATTATATGCATGTAAGTTGAGAGAAAGAGAGGGCTGTGATAGCTGTCAGTGTAAAGCTAAAACATTGCCGTAAAGAAGTCTTTGCTCTTTAGAGAATTTACTGGCACAGCAAGGGATGAGGAGACACTAAAGGGTAGACGCCTGTTCCTGGACCTGACAGTTTGATGGCCGTGTGAAACTCAAGAAAGGCCAAGCTGGTTTGTTTTCAAGCCGTTTATAAACTGTACCAACATGCACCCGGCACACTGGAGCTGCTAATTCATTGCTGACTTTAATCACTCATCCTGTGATCGCTCACAACACAACACAGTAAGTGAGTTTTCATGTGTTTTACAAGCTGGTGTTTGCACACGTAGGCAAGTCTGCTTAGGGTGTCTGGTAATAACATGTAAGGTGGGACACAAATGCTACAAAGTGTTCAGTTGGTTGGTTTAAAGGACCAGTTTGACATTTTGGGAAATATGCTAATTTGCTTTCTTGCCACTAGTTAGATGAGGAGATGATTACCCCTCTCATATCTGTACATTAAACATGAAGTTAGAGCCAATAAGCAATTAGCATTGGAAGAAAAAAGCTGGCTTCGATTTGTCCAAACTTATAAAAACATCCGCCTTCTTGCACCTCTGGAGCTTGCTAATTAAGGGCCCTGACACACCAAGCCGACGGTCAGCCATTGAATGGCCCAGGAATGACGTTTTTCTGTAGGCTAAAGCCTATGTCAAATAGCCTATGAGATTTTTCCATTGGATTTTAATTTACTGTAGAAAATAAGCTCTGCAGCAAACAAATGTTTTTGATACTTACACTCCTTGTTCAGCAAGATAATCTTCACAAATGAAAATCACTTTCAGGGTTTTTGAAGTCTTAATGCCATAAGCAGAAGCAAAAAGCTAATGTTAGGCTATTAATGAACTACACTACAGTTGTAAGATTTAACGTTGCCACAAAAACGAGGCTGTAAATCTTTGGCGTGATGACATTCGGTGGTCTCATTTAAACCATCACTGGCTTGATTACACAGAGTCTCTAATAACTGAAGTTACACAGCCCAGATAATCCTTCATATTTGAAAAACAGAAGTAACAGAGTACTCCTGATGAGTTACTAGACAAATACAATTACTGTACTATGACCTCTAAGTTGCACAGTTTTTGAAGCTTTAGGAAAAATGTTAACCCATCCACACAAGCTATTTCAAATGATTTCTAATTTCTAATCAGTCAACAACAGCAACAAAACATCAGTTTGAAGTCCACTAAAGTCCTTGCTTGGGACATACTTTAACTGACAGTCACTGACCATTTTTAACCCCAGTGCTCCAATCAGCCCACAGAACTTCCACATCATGGGCCACATTGCTAATCCGGGGTCCCAGCATTCCTGTTTGGTTCATAGGAGACTTGTCAGCTCCTGGGGGCACAGATGCTTGCCTGTCAGAGCCACTTCAGGACGATGGATTGAAGAACAGGCCGCACCGTGCTCTCTCTCTCATCAGTGTTAACTTACAGTGGAAAATGCTAAACACCTCTGACCCTCTGTCCATCAATGAGCTAGTTAGATGTCAGGAAGGTTTGGGAACAAGACCGTCAGATGACGAAACTTGATTGATGGGTTAATGATTTCAAGTCAGCAGCAAACTACCAAACACATGGAGATCACAGCAAAAGCCACAACATTATTGTTGTGAAGCAGTCAGTGACCACTGTATGTCAGTTCCTTGGAATTTTACATTTGCAATTCTAAATTAAAAGCTCAATTAAAATCAAGACATAAGCTCACATAGACGTTAACAAATGAAAACTGAAGGTATATAGTTTGTGTTTCCCAGGATAACAATGGCATTACCTTCTGTGTTGCCTTACTCTGTCTCTGATTAGCTTACCCTGACGTTCTTAACCTACCAGTCTCACTCCTCATGCCTAAAACTAACCAACCCAACTACAAGTACTTGCCAATAAGAGGGAGAGTAGGGGGGGTCGTGCCTTTGCTATCCCTTGGTGCAATAATTTAACTACAGCAATACTCAGTTTTTCACTCTGTGCAATATTCTTCCAACTTGTCACACATATTGTATATATTCTTATTGTTATTCCTACTCATGTATATACTGTGTTTTACATTGTAGCATTACACACATATTCTGTATTTCCAACTTTACATAGTAGTTTAATACATTGTATTTTAGCACAAGGCACATAGTTTTATATTTTTCTCTCTCTACTTTTTTCTCTTAAAAAAGTTGTCCATACATTACAACAGTTACTGAAGATTCCTGTGTTCCTGTTTTTTTTTTTGGTCACAAGTCTTTGGCAATCAAAAGCTGAGTAGGGCGGTCATGCCTTTGTTATTCTAGAAAACACAAATTTGCATGCTATATGCATGACTTTTGTCACCAAGAGTGTTCCATTTAGTTCTGGGTTAATCCTAACCCTAACCCTGTGATGTGGTTGGCTTGTACTAACACTAACCCTAGCAGCATCTGTCCTAAATGTGTCTACATGACAAGTATGAGCCAATCACAGCACAGTATTACTGGTCAACTATAGTGCAGTAGGGCGGGACAAAGCAAAACCAAAACACTCTTGGGAAAAAAAGTTGCATATCCGTCCCAACAGCTGCAGAAGTTTCCTGAGTTCCAGTTCCTTGATTGATTTTTTTTTTTTCAAATGGAAAGCTGTAGGAAGCTAATGCTCCTTGATGAGCATTATGAGTCCTTATCAATAGAGTACAATGTTTGCATAATCAGAGATCATGTAAGACAGAAAAACAAGAGCAATAGATGGAATTTCCCTTCCAGTACAGCACTCCGTCAAGACCATATTCACAGTATGGAGGAAGGATATCCAATTCCAAGGGTGACTTAATTCCGCTAATGTTTCACTGCTTCGAAACCGGAGAGAAAATATAAACATCATGTCTTCCTTTTCAACTTTATGTGTCTGTTTATTGGGATTTAATTACTGCTCTTGGGAAAGTTCAACACACTGGAACGTAATCTAAAGTATCAGTCAAAATAGCACTTGGTAAGCACCAGTTGACGTGGGGCTTGAGAGACACCAGGGGCATGGTCGTCCCTGAAGGCTCTAGTTTCAGTGCTGCATGATTGAGGCTGCCAACCTGACAGGCCCACCTGCCCAGTGCCTACAGCCAGCTGGCTCGGACAATGATTAACGGCTAGCGTAAACTTACTCAGCAGGGTCTCAGACACATTTGTGCATTCACTCACACGTAGGAGTGTTACATGACGCTAAAAGCTATTACAGAGCAGGGGCCCGGACCAAGGCAGGAATGACATCCATAAATGTTTAGTGGGACTGCCCTGCGCAGTTATCACTTTTCAAAAGGAAAGACTCGCTCTTGTCAATAGAAGCATGATTCCAGAGATCAATGGAGCAGATTTATGCACTGTGGTATATGGGAGATTACCCCCAAACCTGGATCCCATATCTGCCTTGAGCTTTCACCCCTGCTTCCTCCATAAAAAGAAAATGACATCATAAAGAGTAAACTGGGCTTGATATCAGACTCCCCGGCTCTAATCCCTAGGAGCTTTTTGATACCTTTGAATTTCATTTTTCAAGGGCGGCGTACTATTAATCTTTTGGTGGGGTGTAAAATCTAGCTCTGGGAAAGCTCTTCAAAAACCTCCACCTTTTTTTCAGTAGAGCAAGGACTTTGACTGGAACATTATCAATGTTAGAAAATGCATACTACTCCTCATGTCTCAATGTCCTTGGACAGGCTTGTTTGGTTTGAACTAGTCAGTGAGTAAACAAAGAATTTCAAGGGTAGGAATGAAGCTTTATGCACCTGATAAATTCAGGCAGATTATGACAACTTTATACTGAGGAATGATATGCGACATTTTCCTAAATGCCAACATTGTTACTCCACAGAACTGATTTGAACACATATGGGTAATTCCAGCCTATTAAGATTCCAAAGTCGTCAAATACTGCTGCTTTGTCGGTTACTTTGACGTAAGATACTGACGTCAAAAGCCACCTTTGACACCTTTTGGTGTCAGTTTTAATGCAGCTGGACGAAACCTGTATGATATGATGCTGGATGGCATCAGTGGAAACACTGCCAGTGACAACGTTATATAAGGAGCTGGAACCCAACAAACTCACCTGGAAGCCTGGTGTCCACTTAATGCCTCAAAATACTGAACCTACATTTCACTTTATTCTGGGACGTGCCTTTGCTATTTTTCCTTCGGCAATGTAACAGTATTGAATGATGTTCCTTGGACTGACTTCCTTGTTATTACTGTAGCAAAAATTACAAAAACATAGAAGGATATACGCCAGTTCATTTGATAAAAACTTTAAAATCTTTAGTAAGTACGGCTTATCCGAAAATTGTACCACGAACTTTATACACTGGCATGGTTAACATCTACCACAACTAAGAGAGAACAATTACCCGACTGCATTTGGATAGTTCTTGCAGCATTTCTGGCAGTGACTGTTTATTCTTTTGACTTATAATATATCTACTTTACAAACAATGTTTGCAATTATTTTTCAGCTGGTAAACATAAGGAATATATATATTTAGAGTTATGGGTATAGATATATAGTGATACATAGTTCTATAAGCAAAACGTTATCACACCTAAAAGGTATACTATGCAGGAATTGGTGGTTACGGTTTTAAACAGTATTGCCAGCAAAAGTTAAAGTAAAAACAAACCCCAATCCAAATGCTTGGAGTTTCGTCTCAGTGTATTTGCCTTTTTTTGTCGTGGTGTCTGCAATTCTTGCTTCCTCTGGGATGCATGCTGCTTAAGTCCCTACCTCACCTGCATGCTGTGCCCAGGAATGTCCCAAAAATACAAAATAAGGAGGAAATAAGAAAATACAAGCAGAAGGCAGGGTCTCTGCAGATGAATACAACAACACAAAGTTTTAGTGGCTCACAAGTGGTAATTGAGAGGGGCTGCTTTTGTTTGCTTTTAAGTACTTTTTAAGGAAAATACTGCATAGTATATCTTTAAGACAAGCTTATAAACCTTTGATTATGATGCATTTTTATATTTCTTGCAGCAACATAAGAGTTTTGTTTGGAATAAAAAGAAGAAACAAATAGTGTAGTACCTAAAAAATGTTGTGTGATTAATCAGATGTGAAACATTGTGTGATTGCATTGGGAATTTTTGCATGGAGTCAATTTTACATGTCACTTTATGAACTTTAGCACATTTTTGTTTCATCATCCAAGACAGTAATGAATTTAAAACCCTGTTTAATTTCTGAAACTTGTTTTAACAGATTTTAAATGAACAATAGTTGGAAGTCAGTGTTGACAGTAATCTATGGATTAGAACTCTAGTGACAAAAAGACAGAATAATATGAAAATTCCTCAGAAAGTGCAAAGTTAAACCCTTTGCTTTTAATTTTGTGTCTGACTTTAAATCACTGCTTTAATTTTTTCTATGCACCTTCATTTTAGGTAGTTTAAATCATGCAATATAATAAATAGATATGAAGAGCTATCACAGTTCTGCTGATTCATATGAAGTGGATGCGTCTTAGTGTCTGCATATGCAGCAGTGTCTGTTTTACCATTATTCCACAACTAATGATGTACTAGAACCATGACGGGTTATGTACAGAGCCATGCGTCCGAACAGCAATAAAATAAAACCCTCCACAAGAATCTCAAATGCACATTATCACCGTCTTTTAATTTCAGAGCGCAAATATGCACTTGGAAAAAAAAAAAAAACAGCAGCAGCAGCCCATTTTTTAGGCCAGCCATTTGTTAGTTATGTAGCTATCGATAAGGGAGCTCAGCGTGCGGAGGATAGTTAGTATTCTGGATAGGGCTCTTGGAAAAATAGGCTGTTTTTTATCCCTCCCGTGAAACACCGCAGGCCACACCATTGCTCCAACTCCAATTAATTTCTACACCCCATTCATATTACTCTTCTATGTAAGTGCAACGTTTTCTAATTGCATTCATCACCAAAACCCTCACTTAAGTTCCCCCAGTATATTTATTATCACGCTAACTGGGTCTAAATTATTAAACCTTAATGATGTGGGCTCTGAAAATATGTTGTCCTTTATTTTCCCCACAGAGAATCAATGTTATACATTAGCAGTATAAATTAAGTAATACTTTACCTAGGCATGTTGCCGCCTTCAATATTCCTTCTCAGTGAAATGTATTCTCACAGTCCGGTGGCTTGCGGGGGCCTCTGGGGAGGGGATGATATAGTTCATTCTAATGAAAGAGCTAGGTGCTGCTAATGGTTTAAATGATACATTTGTGCAAGAACAGCAGAGAAAATACATATGAGAGATCCGGCGAAAACAAGATAATTCACACTCCCGTGGGGATATGATGTCATCGGACACATAGTGTATGCCGAGGCTCCTGGGAGGCCTCAAATGCAAGGAAGGGCTGCGTATCCCGGTGTGATATATGTGGGTCAGTAATAGAAATGGGCAATATACGCTAAAGTCCATCACACTTAAAGGTTAATTACAATAGCTACAGTAGTCCTACCTCTTTATGACGAAATTGGTTGTGATTAATCAACCTTAGAGTGCCTTGTAACATTATAAGGTGTGGGAAAGCATAATGGACTGACACAATGTAATCTCTGTCTTCTTAGGATACTTAAATAAGCCCTTTATTTGAAAATTATTGCAGAGGAAGTGCCAATTAACAAACCGAATCAAAACTTAAAATAAGCCACTATAAATGACAGTTTTGTCTGCTTTTGAATAATCAGTGCAGTTAAAGGTGGTTGTAGACTGAGCCATTAACATGATTTGAAGTAACCGATGTCTTTAATTTAAAACCGTCTTTATTATTATCTTTTCAACAAATCTAAATGGATTTCGGCGCTGCCTCTCTTTCTCAAGGTGGGAAGTAGCCTTTAGATAAACGGAGATTAGGGAGCATTGTCTCATTGCAAGAGCATCATCCATAACACCTTCCCTCAGAGTGACTTCAATTACATTAACAAGCTAAATGCTAGTGTAAGGGGGCATTTAGAGGTAAAAAAAAAACTCAGAGGGTTGCTACAAAGGTAAGGCCTTTGAGTGATGACGCCCAGGTTGAGGAAATACAGAAGAAAAAGCACTTCTGAGTGAGGTAGTCTTAGTATTTGCAGGACAGAGAAAAGGACTAAGCTCTTCCTACCTTCTGTCTCCTACTACTAGAATAAATCCCTGCTGATCACTAATTGTGTGATTCTTCTTTTCTACATCAACTTCAAACCGACAGGTTATTTCAGCTTGTTATCGGGAAAACATTTATCCAGCTGGAATTATTACTGTGCTTGGGCCTCTGGTGAAACACAAACAGTAGTGAATCTTGTAGAGTTATGGTAAGGCCTCTCCTCATTAGATGGCCAATCGACTGGCGGAGCGGAGGGCCCAATCCCAGCCCTTTATTGAGTGTTAAGGAGACACAGACTGACATTTACATCTCTTGCTTCTTCATGACTGGCTAGAGAGAAAATGGCTGCCATAGATCCTGGCTCTGAGGAGCGGCAGCTAAGGTCAGACAGTGAGACGCATCTTCGTCTCTGAGCAATGCTTCATGGGCGAGATAGCACATTTGCCACACAGAAGAAAATAGGATGAAGGCAGCAAATAGAATACAGTGGGTGCTTGGTAAGTAATCTGTCATTTTGATGAGTGCGCAACTTGGTTGCACAAAACAAACGCCGTTCTCCCAAGGCAACAGAACTCGTCCAAAAACAAACCTAAAAGATGTAAACAAGACAAGTCACCCAATCTCATCTTGTCTGTATTGACTTATTGAGCAGAGACAGAAGAAAACACTGTTGTGGATAAAGCACCCACATACCCCCAAAGAAACCACAACGGCCCCTCACTTCTGAGGTGCTCTTTTCATTCAGTGGCAATTACAATCCACACCTGGCAACACGGAAGACTCAATGCCTAACAATGTCGCAGAGGAACTCTCTTCCAAACTACCCTCCCAAATTGGCTCTGTAGCTTCGACCCAATTAGGGCTGAAATATGGTAACTGCAACAGCCATTACAGAGCCGTAGAGAGTGTGCAGGGAGAACTCTTGAAGGTTAGGAGGGGGTATGCTTCAGGAGTGATATGTTGCGCGGACTTATGCTTACACAGCAGAAAAAAGCACCATGACGAGGGGACAGCAGAAAGAAGAAAGAAGCAAAGGAGGGATGATAAATAAACACTTCTGGATAGATATCCTGTGGACATATATTATAGTAGCAAAGAACACAACAAAGGTTATTGTTTCTGCCATGAACTATTCATATCTTTTGTATCTTTCTGTAATAGGGAGTCTATTGTTAAATGCTAATACGGTCTGTTCACTGCGTGATGTAATGAGCCATAGTCTTAGCATAATCTTGCTGAATTGGCATTAAAACATGCATCATTTTACCAATTTATTATGAAAGATTTTTTTTAATTTGCAAGCTACTTCTAGCCACTACATAATTAAAAAACACCTGATTATTGTTACTGTTATTTAAGAATAAAATAAAGAGAAAATTGCAAAAGCCAAGGCATTGAATATACTTGTATTATGCAAAGAGGAGAATGATGTTTTATAGTAGCTCATCAATATCTCAAGACATTTTAGCAGACCTGCATAAAATAACAAACCGCCTTCCCCCTCTTTCTTCCTGGATGGCTGGCTGTGGCCTACATGTGCTCCTGACACCAGGGTAACTAATGTTCCCTGTGCCAGCAAAGGATTCTGATTTGATATAAGCATTCAAACCTGTCTGCCTTGAGATATGGCGTCTGTCACCCTCCGCTACGATTGATTCCCCCTTGCCCTTAAATGCAGTGCTTGCAATGCAAGCCAAGGACACTCGCCTGCCTGGTCAAGTAATGACAATCGTCTTTAAGGAATAATGGCCCGAACGCTGCTTTTGAAAAGTTACCAGGCCGCATCCAATAATGAATTCCCGGTCGATGACACATTGATAGATTCCTATTCTTCAGATGGGACACTGTAGCTGCAGTTTAATTGACAAGAAATGAATTCAGGAGGTTGGGGAGGAAAGGCGGGGATGAGATGGCGATGGCGGGAGGGAGGAAGCAAGAGGGGGACTAAATTCTGTGTGATCAGCAAGGTTTCAAACAATCATTGGCGAAGTGAAGTCTCTGCCATATCTATAAGTCATCATGTTTTATAGGCCATTAGGATCTCCAGAGAAGGGCCGTGTGGAGACCGTGGCTTTTTGTCGAAATTAAAATGTCAGAGAGGAAGAAATAGAACAAAACAGGGAATCTGCAATTAATTACCTGGCCATAAAAATTCAATAATCGGGAAGCAATGCTGTTTTCCGCACAGCAGTACTCCTGATCACAGCAAACTGGAATAGAATGCATTCATCTCCCCAAATTACATTTCTAATCTAAAAGGGGATATACTAGAGAGGGAGACAACCTTCAGCTTGAGCGGAGTATTATACACAGCCTGTAGTTTACTGTCCTGGGGTAAGCTTTAGTGCAGAGAAACCTGTGCAAACCAAAGTATCTTAAGAATACAGTATTCTCAAAAATCCAGAAAATCACTGAAGAGGGGCACTGCATTATTGGTGCAATATTTGAATACAGAAATTATGTAAAAAGTGTTAACATATGTTGAAATGTTGAATTTGCACTGAGATGCACTGTTCTGATACAGTAGGATTCCCTCTTTTTCCCCATGGGTGAATTATATATAAGAGATGTTGGCCCGAGGTAATTGCTGCTAATGATTTTCAGAATGATATGCCATCAGCATATGCCAATGGAAATTCAATAGTATAAGTGTTGTTAATGTGAGAGAAGATACAGTGTAATGTAAGTTTCATCGACTTATTTGTCAACTGAAGTGGAAAGAAAACTACTGCTAACATGGTGCTCACACAGGACTAAAATATAGACACAGAAAATCCTAGTGGGGTAATAAATACAGTCTGTCCTAATAGTCTATGTAGACACACAACTTTTGAAATGGAAACACAAAATGATCATTCAAATGTGTAGCAAACTGAACTAAAGTGGACTAAACTGGTCAATCAAGGTGTTGCGCTACAACAGCCATCTACAGTACCGCACTGAACCACTGGAAAGAACTGGCAGCAAATCAAGACTTCACAGTGGCGTATCCAGCTTTCTTAATACATCCATAATTGTAGCACACCTAATGTGGGCATGGAACAACTTGTACAGGTTGTACTCGGGCAGGTAACTCAGCGGAGGTTCAACATTGATCGATTTCTTGAAGGATATATAATGGCAGCAAATCAAAGTTCCATGAAACTGCAGACCGAAGATATTTGGTAATGACAAAAAATAAAAGTCATCAGGGGAGCAATCAAGAAAATGGAAAAAAGGACAGAAGAGTGAAATATAGATGTACAGTATCTAAGACCTATTCAAACATTGATGACTCATTGCAAGTTTGGTGCAGAGGATATTGAGTAGTGATGTCCGCTGATCCATTCAATCAACTTCTGAGACCTTCAAGACTTTCTATCATCGATCAATATTGGCGTTCTGAAACCCAGCTGGACATGTGGAATGGATGTCTGGCATGTGGCAACACAATGTTTAGAGACAATTGCAGCTGTGGTTTGAGGACAGGACCTATACAATCAATCAAGTACTGTGCTTAAAATGAAGTTTGTTTTTTTTTTATCGTTGAACACTGTTGTGCATTTACTCTTGTATTTGTAAAGCATTTTTGCACACTTGCTGGTCAATACGTCACTGCACATTCAACATAGCACATCATTTGTATGCTGTGTTAAACTATACACTACAGTAGATGTTTTCGTTTTTTAAGTATCTAATCTCAAAAGTTAGTTATATATCAAGGTGAGAGAAGGGTAAGGACACATGTGCAGATTCTTCGGCACTCCTTGTAGACATTAGACTCCCACAGCAGAGGGTGGTCTGAAGGGGAGGAGGAGTGGTTTTAATTTAAGGAATGTAGTGGTGCTATATTTCACCCTCTGCTGTTGTCTCACATTATCTTGGTAAACATCCCAGGTACTAATATGATATATTTTCGAGCAGGCGGCGTTTCATCCTGCTCCCTGCGTGATTGATGAATGACGGAGGGATGAAACAGGGACAGAGATTTATGGCGCTCGGGCGCATAGAATATGTATGATTATCAGCTGTGTGGTGAAAGCAGCGAGGTTTGAGTGATAGGCGCGCAGAGAGAAATCTACTAAATGACTCCATTCCCCCTGAGAAGTCACAGGAGGAGGGTTTTTATCTCTGTCTATCTCATTCTGGCCCTCTCTCAGACATTTGTAGTTCTTGAAGATGAGTGGAAAGGCTGGCACAAAAGATCTACAAAGCATTGCAGAGCAGAAATCATGGTATTATGCAACATAGGCCTATTGTTACATATCTGACATGCATGTTTGATGTTTAAGAAAGATAGTTTCTTTCAGCTTTGATGGACTTACAACACATTTTACTAAGCTACATGAAATCACATATTCAGTATCACAGAGACAAACAGCGACTTTCTCCATCAGCAGGCAGTGCTGCATCGCACTCACTTTGTCTTTGTCTATTCTCATCAGCCTCTGAAAAGGTGCGACAGTAATTGTCAGAGTGAAATGCTGTAGTTTATCTTCTTTTATACAGTAATTCTGTCTAAGCTCTGATTTAGCTATAATACCCATTGGCACCTCTGAGTGCCTCAAACAGTCAGCTCCTAATTGATCGATACAACGTCATCATAAATCCCAAATCCTATGCGCTTTATTGATCCTTCCAGAGCGCTTTCTGCCTCTCTGCATATGTGATTGCCTCAGCCCACACACATGCCAAGTATGAGGCATATTTTATCCACCGGAAGCATTATCATATGCAGACTGTATTGTTTTCTGCATGTGAGAATTACTGCTTGCCAGCATGACTTGAATGACACCCTAGAGAGGACTTCATTTCCTATTCACCTCAATTTATATTTACACTAGGGGCATAAATAACGCTAATGCACCAAGCGGTTGGGTCAGAGTAATTGTTTATTTGCTTTTTAGTGGACTTGGTTGACAATATTGCTGATGAACACTTCAATGTCTAGCTTTGAATTTCCATACATGCGTGGGAACGTCTCTTTTATGTACTTTTTATTCATAGTTGAATGTGTTGTTTGAATGTTTCACTGCAAATTCACCTCTGTAAAACTGTTTTTCAGTAAATTTCGATGTGCATAACATTGTGTCCATGTTGAATTTGAATTCATGAAATAAAATCAATATTAAGATGTCAGGAACACTGAAACTTAAAGCAAGCTAGTTAGGTGTGAACTTGCTAACTAGCCTCTTTAGCCTAAAAAGTAAAGTTTCAAACAAAAATGTTGACATTTCTGTTATGAGGCGAGGGTTTCTACACACCCAATCTAACAAAATAAAGACATCGAACACTATGCATGATGAGTGTCACATTATCACTGTAATTGCTGTATTAGATATTTTGGTTTGAATGGCTAAAGTGACTAATTAATGAGCTTGCTTTAAACAATAAAGGCAATCAGTTGCTATCTCTTATCTAATTTCAATCACCAGGAGATCTTGAAGGCTGGGTTTTCCCAAAGCAGCAACTGCCAAGCTGAAAAATGAAGCCTACACAGAATTGCTACAAAATTGCAATTATTTAAATAACCATTTGAGGCCAAGCCCCCAGGAAGAGCGCCAAGCTCTGATGCAAATTTTATAAAGCGCCGAAAAGTAAAATTACACCATCTGGGTCGCTCATGTGATGCCCACTGGCCCAGAAAGACCCCATTGACTTTCGTTTTGAAAGAGACATTTTTTGTGGTCATCAAAACCCCCACAAAATGACTCATTTCACTATCTAAATTTAAGTCATCCACTTTTAGAACATTATAACACAAGATTATTTTTTTTCAGACCGCCATTCAAGTTAGCGAGGAGATGCTACACTTGGTTGCGCTTGGCTGCTGTGAGTCTCTAGAATGCATGGCCTATGGGCCAGTAGATCCGTGTATTTTACGCTGATTTTACACCCAGAAAAAGAGCTTTTTCTACTTCATGTGCCAATAAGCAGCTCTACTTGGAATGACCGGGGCCCCGCCTCCATGGCTGTATCCAGACTTCCCATAATAAGTCCATGCTTGAGGTGGGCTCCAAAAGCGAGTCAGTAACCGTATTTCCCTGGTACTGTTAACTATACAAGTGGGTGAATTTTTATATAACCCACCAGTTTATGTTTTATTAAGACATAAAGTCATGCATAATTAAGAGTGTGGCCACTTTGAGTGACAGGATGTATTCAGATGGTGTCCTTGACTTTTCAGTCAGATCCACCCCTCGCTCTTACACAGCAGCAGCCTCTCATCCAATTATGGACACTTCAAGCTCCAAAAAAAAATCAAGATGACCGTGGTCACAACGCAAAAATCAAGGCGTCCACAAACCAGTGGGTGATGTCATGGTGGCTACATCCATTGTTTTATAAGGTCTATGATTTTCCCGACATTTGATTGGTTCTCATCACAACACTGGTTCACATTTATTTTCCCTTTCTTTGTGCTGAGTGCACAATTTTACCTTTTAGGAGGACCAGGCAGAGAAGCTGTAGACTTGTGAAAGCAGACATTTAACTTTAGCATTAAAAGCGCAGGTGTTACTAATAACATTAATGATAGCTTGGTTCCATCAAGTGACCCAGTAAGCCAGCTTGTACAATAACAGGACCCCGGAGAATCTTAACACTGGTGCTTTTCCTGATATAAAATGCCAAAATGTCTGCTGCAAAAGAAGTCTACTGTCCTGTGGCAATCACATTTCCCTAACCAACCTGTGAAGGTGGCTCAAAGTGAAAACAAGTAGCCTACAGGACAATGGCATCACAGAAATATGGTTCTGCCTGAGAAAAATGAATTTGCTTCTCTTACAAATCTAATTGTCTTCAACACAGCATGTTCTCACTTCATATTTCTCCCAGCAGGTTTGTTGCTATGGAGGACAGGACGCCAGAAGGGTAAAGATCCATTCCTGAGAAATGACTCGCCCCATGCTCATGTGACAGTGGCACGTGTCCAAGTGCAGTCCATAAGGTGGAACAATGAGAGGATTTGTCGTCTCATAATTGTAATTTAATAAAGATCTCACATGCTATCAGCAGAGCCTGACAGGCAGGGCCTTCCGGCGCTTGTTAATGCAATTGTTCTGGTCAGACGGTGCTGTCACAAATCATGCTGAAAGTTGGGTGACAGGTAGCAGAGCTCACGGATACATCCTGAGAAGCTCGGACATGTTTTGGATAGAGGCCAGGGAGCGACTGCTGTTGTGTTGTCTGGTTGAAAAGAAAATCAAGCAGCAAATTTGTTTCAGAAAAGAAATAAAGGGATGTGATTCTATTTATTGAGGAACCCCTCGAAAACGAGATGATATATCTCAAGGGGTTTTCCTTTCAATAAATTTAAATTTATTGAGAACTGGAAACATTGATTTTGTGGAGGGCTATAAAATTGAACATCAAGGACAGTGAAAGTAATAATGATCAAACTTCATCTAGTGCTCATCCTTCAAATATACAAGGTGTTGACAGTTTGAGGGAAACCATTTCCAAAATGGAGGCTTTTGAGGATTAAACAATCCCTTCCCTCAACACTGACACCACCACCCTCCCTCTGCTGCTCTTGTTTCACCTCTCTCTTTCAGTGCTGATGTATGGGTGATGTGTGACAGAGGGAGCTCCAGTAAAACCTTGCATACATGCCAAAATACATTTTACAAGCACTGCTCTAATCAGCCTGCAGCCAGAGGCTCATAAATTGCCTCAGTGTGTCTGGAGCTGGTGAACAAACGCAGCTTATGGTCACTGCTGAGGGTTGGATATACAGCAGGCCACGCTCTCTGGGCAGAACCAACTCTGAGTGCTGCCGGTGATGTTTGTGAGTCATTTCAATGGAGGGAGGAACAACTCAGTGCCTTTAAATTAAAAAAAAAAACAGACAGGGTAAAATAATTTATGCGCCTGTTTAATCAGCTGAGTGCATGTAGGCAAATGTTTGCATATTGCTGCATGTTTTATGTCAGACGTAAGTGCGTGAGCACATGTCCGCATGCTTGGGTGCTCTCACTCATGTGAGGAGTCTCAAATATGTTAAAAGCTGTCATTACATCCATATTTAGCCACCACTGGAGGATTCATCAAGGGTTCATTCTGAATTACTGGAATGATTTAGAGCGCTCCAGCAGGTAGAATGTGTCACCATTCAAGTTGGGAGGTTGTTTTGTTCTTTTTAATCTCAGCTGTAACCTTCAGTGTCCTCCACTGACAGGAAATGCAGTTTATCAACTGGGGATGACACCGGCGGAGGTGATATATGCAGGACTGTACTTCCCCAGATAACTCTAATAGCGTGAAGCCCTGCTCCTGCTCTGTTCCTCATTTTCAACCAACAGGGAAATTCCTGAAGTAGGAGAGGTTGATCAAATAAAATGATACTTTGAAGTATGCGCTTGAGTCCCGCGATGACTTCGCCAAGTCCTCAAATGACATCTCAGAATTAAATAAAGGCACCTTGTCGTCTTGGTTAAAAAAAAAAAAAGGTGGGGACGTAGTCTCTATCTTGGGTAAGTGTCTCCTTTTGAAGAACAATTTTTAGATGTTTCTTTTGTGTCGTAGTTTTATAAATAAAGGTATACCACACACACAGATAGGCTGGGGGAGTGTGGAGTGGCATTATCTGAGAGTGTTGCTCAATAAAAGAACAGTCACGGTGTGTGTTATAGCCAAGGCCAACATGTGTCTGCTGGCCTCAGGCCACAAGTGCTGGTGTAGAAAGGATGAGCACATGGCTGAAGTATGTGTGTCCTAAACTGCACAGAGGCAGATGCAGCTCCTACTGTATGTACACTATGTTCTAGATTGGAAATAAAACCCATTTCATTATTAAAGGAACATCACATCTCAGAAACTTCTTTACATCCCTATAGTTTTTAATTTTTATTTTAACACTTTGAAGTCCTGCTTAACTGTTTGGTGGATCCAATTTTGAGTCCCATCCCAAAGAAAAATGTGTTGAATTTAACTATTAACCTGATGGAGCTACAGTATTTCTACCATTCCATTTAAGTATGTAATACTAAAAACAAGTCCACTAAATGTAACTGTGTCTCTAACAGTTTGCTGCCTACAATATGTTAGCAACAAACAAACAAACAAACAAACAAACAAAAACAAAATTCATTCCAGACATGAGGGCTCTGTGTGGTGGGAGCTTCATGAGTAAGCGTGTTTTTTTAAATAAATTAAAACAATATGATTCTTTCACCATTTACGAGATGTTTTCAAATTCTAGTAACGGTAACTATCTAGAATATATTTGTAGAAAGAATATTAGTATGTGAATACCATTGATTATGTGGTAACAAATTGATATTTGTTGGCAAATTAATATATACTAAGCATTATAACAGTAAATTATTTGTAATTTCTATTTTTTTTCTTTTTGTTTTGCAATTATTGTGATTAAGAAATAAATAAATAACAATTGATTGAAAAACATTGAAAAAACACTGATTTGTGTTATTATAGCCCCAAGGAAATAAAAAAAAAATGCAAAAAAAAAAAGGGACAAAAAATGTTTTTTTCTTTTTGAGGACATTAAATGCTTTCTATGTGACTGGTTAAATTCACAGGAAAAGTCTGAGGTATTTTTCTTAAATTTTACAGTACATTGAATCCAACTGGGATCCATTGGGTGGCAGCACTGAGCATGACCAAAAAACTGGAATTGTGTCTATAAAAAAGTATAAATGAAAAAGGTTTTCACATATTCATTAAAAAGGGTGGAAATTTAGATTTTATGCGGCCACTAGCTATCCCTGACAAAAAAGGTGAAAACATATCTGACAACAAGTTTGTCACATGTGATACAAATTAAAATGCCATCCTGTGCGTGTACATTAAAGCGAGGCAGATTTTGTGCAGAACAATGTGCAGAACACACAGTCCCCTAATGATATATCTATAATGGTCTTTGACTTTAACATTTCCTCACTTTTACATTGCAGTGGAATAAAACCCCTGCAGAGGAAAGCTCATAACCGCTCTGAGAGTATAGCCTGCTTCTATGAAATCCAAGATTTGTTGCTTTTTATTCTGAGAGAGGATAAGGCTCGGTTTATACACACACACACACACACACACACACACACACACACACACACACCACACACACACACACACACACACACACAAAACACACAACACACACACACACACACACACACACAGAGACACCACCTTCTGCTCTGGCAGTCAATAAGCAGACTGTGGCTTTGGCAGTGCTCTATCTTATTTACAGGACGTTTGTTGCACTTGACATTTATCGTGGCTCCGGGGCCGTGAACTTCATGCAAACGCCATCGAAGCATTCAATGCCAAGGGCCCAGGGCCTCCCGTGTCGGCGTCATCACAAGTCTTTTCACGCTAAGATAAATCACTTCCACTGGACCCCAAGCTCAGGGAAGAAGGGGGAGGGAGGAGGAGGGATGAGAGGATGGAGAGATGAGTGGAGCAGGGAGAAGGGCAGGCAGCGGGAGAGAGGAGGTTCAGGGAGAGGGGTGTTAACATCCAAGGAATACCCGGAGGTTAACGCCAGCCTCATTTCTCCCTCGTTAATTGTTGGGTGCATTTGCACAAATATCACTAACCATTATCAAGGCAGCATATGGTTTGGGTAAATGCTCTTTAGATCTCAGAGGGATGTAAATACTGTCACCACATGACTCTCCCTGGTCTGCTCATGGCCACAGGAGATGAAAGCTCTAGTTCTTAACCATCTGATAAATGCAATATCTTGACCTGGAGGTTCGGGCGGAGGAGTGTGTACTTTTATAATAGACAAATTGTCGCCATTAAAGTTCAACTGCAATCAAACATAGAAAATACAAACATCATACAAACTCATGGCACATGGTTTAATTAAGTACTCAAAATATGTCCTTATATGTTTTTTGGAGTATTGGAAAGTAACTTAACTCTTACTTTACATTTACTTAAGTATTCTGCTTTACTACATTTTTGAGGCACTTGTACTTTGATTGAGCTTTATACTTCTGCTCACCTGCGACACAAAAATATTTTACCCTTTTTTTTGATCAGCTGCATGTATCTTGAGATATAATTACTTGCAAAATTTCAGATTAGATTTTATATCAAAGAAGTATAGGCTATGATAACATCTAAATGAACTTAGAAAATAAGTTTACTTTTTCAACATACTTGTTTATTTTAAGGCAGTCTAGGTAATGCTTGATAAAGATTGACAAAGTCCCTATAGGGTGGGCAGGAGTGGAGTTGAATGCATCAAACAAGCAAGACTTTCACACAGTAGACCAGTGTTTATGCTCCGAATTCAACAACGACGTCTTTAAATATCAACATCGTGCAGCATGCCAGTATCTGCAGGATCTGTCATCTGTCACATACGTCACGTTACATCAGTAACAAAAGTTATTATTTAAAGCCAAACAATTATGTTTTTTCTAAACTCAACCATAAAGTTTTATAGCACAACTGTGTCTATTTCGTAATGTTAAGGATGTGTCTAAAACTGCAACCGTAAACTGTAATATACAACATGTCATTTTGAGGACTGTCATATATGTTGTATCGGAAGTCAGTGAAAATTCTCCTATTCTGCAGTTTAAGTACGGGAATGCTGCTCAGATGCCTTTGAGTTGTTAGCCCAAAGAGGTAAAATATTCCATTATTTCACAAAAAAGGTTAGAGAAAATCCCAAATGACAAACAAATTTAGTCTTTCATCTATCTCCTTTAATCATCTCAAGTCCTGTCAGATTTATGATGTGGCTCAATGGAGGGGCCTGGCCCCTTGGCTGGAAACTGCTCGACCGAAATACAAAAAAAATGTATGTGCTTCCCATCAAAAATGCTATAATGTCAACATTTAGTTTATATACTGCTGAAAAAGAGGTAAAACTGAACTGTTGACATTTTTTAAGGGATAAAAATGGCTAATTCTTGACCATGGAAATAGTAAATTGCCTAAAGTTTTCTGGCAGATTGAGTCACATCTGATAGCCTTCACCACAGGATGGAGTTTTGTTGTTTTAAGAGATTTTGTTGATAAAGACAATGAAAGCTCTGGATGGATGACATATAGGCATTAATCTAGTGTATGTCTTCAGTTCATGAGAAACAATAACTGAATAGAAAAATGCAGAAAAACAGGCAGATTTTGCCATACTTGTATGAGAAAATAAAATTCTGCAGTCTCCTAAGAAAACGATTTAAATTTTTGACAGATTTCAAAAGAAAGCACACTATATAAACTAAAGAACGTACCTGACTGAATGGCTGACATTCAGGAGGCAGTATATGGTCCTATTATAGGTAGAACAGTACAAGACGTAATAGTGGTACACATTAAAAAATGGCTTCAGTATGGAATGATAAATGTGCCTGTGGAGCCCACCAAATCCTCCCAGCAGCTCCAGAGGCAATATATCCTCACGCCGTCAGCCCCAAATTATAAATCAAACTTCTTGCAGGTCCGCGTGATTCATTACAATTTATCGACAATAATTTACAGAAGTGGTTTTCAGATGCTTTTAACTTTGCAGTGGCAGTAATTTACAAACCAGGAGAGAAAAAAAAAGAAAAGAAAAAGAAAACAACAGTGCTGTATTTTTTCTACTTGACTGGCAGTGCAGTAGCTGAGCAATATGGAGGGATAAAAAATTAGATGGCTGATGAAGGCTCATTGATTCAAATGCTTGATGTTCTTGGAAAGGCAAAAGGATGACACTGAAGAGTTTGCTTCAGGCTGCCTTCTGAGCGTCTCGCTACAGAGGTAGTCTGACACGGATCCAATGCAAAAATGTGATAATCATTTCAGCAAAAACACACCCAAGGCAAACAGCTAACAGACAGCAGAAAGTACTAAACAGACTACTTCTTCATACCACCAAAGATCTACTTGCGTAATCAAAACACCACCAGACGCTAAAATAACGTAGAGACAATTTAATGACCATATTAATGATAGTGCTGTATTTTACTGATTGCAGTGCCACGCAGAGATAATGTCTGTGTCAGAGTCTGTTACCTAAGGCTCGCTCTCGGGGAAAGCTTTGCAACATTTGATATGATACTTGGATTTTACATCCTAACCTGTGTAAGTGTTCATTACGCCCTTCTCTTCCAAAGGTACTGCAGATCTCCGCAGAGGCTATTTCTAGTGTCGTGTGACAGTGATGATGTTGACAGCAATCGCCTTCCCACATCACAGCTGCCGCAAAGGTCAGACCAAATGAGAGGGATGTGTAAGCAAAGCCTGTCCTCTTGCCTCTGCCTGATCTGGCCTCAGGCACTCAGGCTGATGAGGCCTAAACATCAGCACAGGGTCATTATTTCAACCAGAGAAGCACTTAACTTCTTTACTCCTCGCCTCTGAGGACACCGCTGCAGGAAGGTGGACGAGGGGGAGGGCGCAACGTTGGGTTTTGTCCCCAAATTATGCAGAACAACTTTTTTTTTCTTCTCCCTTCGTCTCTCGGCGAATGTAATTCCTGCACACCCCGTGTGAATTAATTAATTACAAAGCTGGCTGGGTATCAAAGGTAAATGATTTAATTATATTCCTGGCATCTTTGTTAAGAAGCCAACTGTCAGGCAGTGGTAAGTGGGGCTGTGGCCCTCATGGCGCCTGAGGGTGTGTGTGAGTGTGTGTGAGCGTGTGTATATTTGCATGTTTGTGTTTTTGGATGTGTGTCTTTTTACATGAAAAAGACTGAAAGAAATGAAGAAAGAGAGGAAGAGAGTGTATCTTTTTAGAACACACTTGACACCGTGTATTTCCTGGTTTTGAGAACATCCTCATCAGGAAAAACAGCAGAAATTCTCCCTTATTAAAACATAAAAACATGCAATTTTTTATGTTTTCTTGACAAGTGACTCTTGTAGTCGCGCTGACTGTTCACTGTCCTAATGAAAAGGCAGAGGCAGTGTTACTCTGCCACAGCTCTAAACATACTGGGTGGAGTTTCATTCCAATAAGGTTCTAACTTTGACACCAAGAGCTGTACATCTTACCAGCAGTCAACACTGGTTTCCTCTGACCACGACCACAATCTCTCCCTAACCTTAACCAAGTAGTTACAGTTGCCTAAACTTAACCAGACCTTAAAGGAGCATTAAACTGGCTGAGCTGGGACAGCTGGTGAGAGCCATGTGCAGGCAAACAAACACTGAGGTGGGTGTGCCAAAACAGTGGCAGCTAGCACTACCAGTGCTACCAGTACCAACAACTGCAACAGTGCTGACTAATCTAATATTTTTAAACTGGGAGGGGACTAGAAGGAGGGCGTTTTGCCTTTGTGATGACCCATTCTCGTCACTGAGGGTTGGGAGAGTATCATCAGAGGTAACCATGGTATGAGCAAGGTGCAGAAAGGCAGTGATAAGTCACACACATGCACTCAAGGCCAGCTCAGCTACTAACACAGGTCATGTGACTTTCTCTGCTAAGGATGTCATTACTCCACCTAATCTTAACATAGCAAATATTTGTTTACTGCCGTATTAATGTGCTAAACTATTTACTAAACCTGCATTTAGTAAATTTTTAGCAACCTTTGCATCGTGGAGCAAATTGTAAAAACAACATTTACATGTTATTATTTTACAAAGTTAATATATTGAACGTATTAGCACCTCAGCTGCTTATTTTCACATCCAGCAGCTACAGAGCAACATTCATTTAGGGTTGTTTTTCTCCAAGTCAAGTATTTACTCTCCTTGTAGCTCTACTTGGTTCTCCACTGATTCCTGAGGGAAATATTTTGGTCTTTCACAGTGAAATGCTTCACTGTTCACCAGCTAGTTGCAAACTTTGTCTGATGGTGTCATTTAAAAAAATAAAATAAAATGGAAATTTACATTTTTTTCTTAGTGTATAATTCTTTTTCATAACCAAAGCGGTGTTCTCAGTCCCTCTATATATTGTGGAATATTTGACAATAATTTTACATTACATGACTTGCTACTGGTTGCATTATTTTACAACAGGTTACTGTGACATTTTTATAGCAAAATATAAAAAAAGAAAGCCGTATTCTAGTAGGTAAAGTAAAGTAAATTATGCCAACAAATTATGGTGAAATAGCAGTAGGTTTCTGCAGAATTATTGTATTGATCTTTGATTTTAAAGAAATATATAGGAAATACACAGTCTATCACAGCAAATATAAAACCTGTTTATCTGCTTTGTGTTCTTGCCAAGCCAAAACTGACATGAGCTGGCCCTAAATCCCACATAATCCCTTTCTTGCAATTTAGCACACTCAAACAATATGTGAGATTTTTCAGTATGTCCGAACATCAGTATGATACCAACAATACATTAACTGCGTACTAATTCTGGTGCGATACTACAGTAACCAAACACTATACACTATGGCGGCATAAATATCCCACAATGCAATGTGTTTGACAACATCAACAACAACATTCATAACAGACAGCGACCGAGGGCGCTCTATAACAACAATAACGCTTCTATTTAAGTGAAAGAATAAGATCTCACTCTGCTAGGTGCTATCGTTAAATTGCCTGCAGAGATGAAGTTGGAGCGACTTACCGTAGTTCTGCGTCTCCAACTGGCAAGTAAGCTCCCAGGAAGTGATGTGATAATTACAGCTCACTGCATCTAAAAAAAAAAAAAAAAAATGTTGACCAGTAGTACACAGAGTACTACTGTACGCAGTACGTGATTTTGGACGCAGGGATGACTTTTTAATTTGTGAGCCTTTGTTACTCTGTACAAAAAGGCAATTCAGTAAATGTTAAAGGTAAAATATCAGTTTATAGAGGGCAGAAAGGTCCCAAAATGGCATACATGCCATCTAAATGTCACGCATGTTCAAATAAACATTTGCACATACAATGCACGCTCACACAGTGCAAAAACAAAACCTCACCTGTGCAAGTGTTTTGTTTATTCATACAGAAGAAATAATTCAGCTGCCAAATTATCCTCCTCTGTATTATTCTATAAATCTGCTGTGAATTATTAGTATTAATGACCTACTTTTTCAGACGCCTTGCTCCTGGGAGATGAGAGCTTCACCTTCAGCCACGGGGTCAATACTTCAGGAAGATGAGTCCATGTTTTTGGTGACACAGTGTCTGAAAAACACACACAGGCAGAAGGACAAGATTATGCTCTGTCTTCAGACCAGCAGTTTGTAAAGAGGATAAAGCTTTCATAATGTGGGGATAAACAGCGACACACATCAGCAGATCTTGATTTTTATCTAACAGAGATGCTTTCGTGATGTCACAGATCACAATATCGAGAAAATGACTAACAACGGGAGACATGCTCTTAAAGAAAAAAGCTGCTTTACAAAAAAATCCTCCTATTCACACGGCTGAATAATTGCTGAAGAAGCGGGGCCTTGCATTTGAGATAAATAGAGCCGTTACTGAGGTTTTGTCACTGCACAAAGAAGCTGTTTATAGCACAGAGGCCTCGGATAAACCATTTTCTAGCCAAACAAGGTAAATGAAGCATAATTGGAAGCCCATTACCAAATTGAAAAACGGGTGCCTTTTGTTTTAACTGTGTTAGAATCGAACCGGGGGCTCCTCTCCCACTCTGTAAACCTGCATCAAACTGCAGGGCTCAATAATTATAATGTTCAGGATCCTTCTGAGGGGCGAAGAAAATCAATAGACTAAGGACAAAGAACCTATAGCCATCACTTAATTCTCTTATCACTGTGATTTAGGGGAAGAGGAGGATGTTAAATAACTGTAAATCTTCAGCTATGACTTTGAGGGTGCTTTATGGCAGTTCTTACAGCGTCTCCCAGACAGAATGTCCATACCTTCCGCAGACCACACAATTTATAGCTTTATTACCCTTTGTCTTAAAGAGCAGGGAGACATAGCAGGGAGGAAGGAGATAACAGCCCAGCACAGGGGGGGAAAAAAAAAAGTCGGATGCCATCATCGACAGAGACATATCTCTGTGACAGGTTTACGGCTCAGGAGCAGGACTTCTATTCAGGGGTGGAAGACGAGAAAGCGTGGGTGCCCCCCTCCACCTAACCACCCCTGCTTTAACTCCCACCTGTGCATCCCACACATATCCCAAAAACTGCAGCACATGTAAACCCTGCCCCCTGTGAAGGAAGCTAAATTAAATTTCAGACTTATCCCCTGATGATCACATTTATTTTGCTGTTTATTCGCCCTCACGCCATTGCTGCCACCACGCCACCACGCCTTCCTAGAGGTCACAGGGAGGACTGACACAGGGGGAGGGGTGAGGCGAGGGAGGGCTGGTAGAAGGAGAGGAGGCGGAGCGTTTTTCACCACAGAGTCATGAGTTCCTCCAGACCGGGCAGATGCTTCCTCATATTTTCTTGCTGCGCTGACAAGTGGCTTATTGTTTCCCTTGATAAGGGTACAGTGTTCCCGGTAATGGGAATTAGAGGGAGGCGTAAGTCACCAAGACGCAGGGTGAGACTGAGTCAATAGATAATGGGAGATCTCTCATGGATGCAAAAGGCACGGTTATTATCAGTGCTGTTTAAAAGAGCAAGGCCTCTTATTTGTCTTTGAGCTACACTCATGGGTAGTGTGAAGGCTTGAAATCAAAGTTACACTTTGCTTGAACCCTGTGAAAGCAGTTTCACAGTGTCTCTAGACGAATGCCCCCAGACACCATGTTCTAAAGTGTGTCAACTCATGACGACTGACCAACCGCTGGCTTAATGAACAAAACCTTTATACTGTGAAGGAAAGCTCTTGTGCAGGAAGGATACAGCTCAAGATGAATCTTGATCTATGTGTGGTTTCACAGTGGATCTGCTCTAAATACTAATATGAGTTGTCACCTTCACAAATAAGTTGCTTTTACTGCAGATGGAGGATTAAAAAAAAAGATTTATTGATGTTGTAAGACTGGACAATTTTGAATGTTTTTCTTAAGAATCTGGTACATGTAACTAAACATTGTCTATCTCTACCTATCTCTACACCCCACCGTCTCTGGACACCAAAGAAGGACATAAACAAAAGAGTTTTAAAAAAAAATCAATGATAATATACAAATATGTATACTATACTTACTTATATATATATATAAAGGGACTATGGATTGCTATCACTATGTGGACCAATAAGTAGTTTACATATGCATATGAAGCATACACACATACAGATATCTATCCCAACACACACTTAAATACAGAAGATAGTTGTGTACATCTTCTTTTAGCAAGTGAAAAACAAGCTCATGATAATGCCACATAAAAAAGGCACTTCTTCCAGTTAAATTCCCCTGACTCATTAACACTTCACCTACTTTCACTCCAGATATCTACAGTCAAAAGGGTAAAGTCAGTCGGAAGATATTCACTATAGGGTTTATAAACCTTCCTGTGTAGATTAATAAAGATGTAGATCTTGAAGCAAATTAAAAACAGCACTCTGTGTCAACACAGAGTGCAATATTTGCTCTCTGTTTGATTTCAAGTATTTATACCTGAAACCTGCATACTTAATTTGGCATTGTACGTTTCTACAAACCACAGCTGTAACTTTTGCATTCATACATTTGATGTAGTTCAGCTTGCGTGTATAGCTCAGGGGATGCTGGATGGTGTAACGGCCAAATGTGAGTATTTTTTAATAACACGTCAGAACAAGTCCAGCTGTGTTTGTAGGAACCAAAGAGGGTATTTTTATTACCAAACATGTTTTGTGAACCCTATCCAAGTGGTTTTAGTAGCTAAACCTAACCACACATTAATCACAGTGTTGCTGCAACATACCATTGAAAATTGAAACTTAAAGTTTAAACATATCTGCTACATATGAAACGTGTATATGTTAAATAGCCGTGGTTTACAAAAATATAAACTGGCAATTGGATTGGCTGTCAGCACAACACTGACTGACATATTGCCTGTTGACTAATCCAGCAGATACAGAGCAACATCTAAAGTTTAATATGCAGGATTTTCTTAAAAAACAAACAAACAATGTATAGACTATAGAACAGACTTAAAAACATATATAATATATATATATATATATATATATATATAGGTAATACTTCTCAATCATCACTTGATCCGTGTGGCTGTGTATTTATCTGTAGAGACTCTGCCCTCTGCCTGTATATTCTTATTGTTTTTTTTTATTTTGAAACAAGGTAACGCACTGAGGTGAAATCAGGAGTTATCAAAAATGCCTGAATGTAAGCTGCACACATCCAAGAAAAAGCAATGAAAACCGAGGACACAGCACCGAAAAAACACACAAAACAGTGCAAAACAAACACAAACAAACCCCAGCAAAATCAGCTGATGATACTGTTTACAGTAGCTGACAATTTCTACAGAGTATATAAACATTCATCTGAAATTGTATTTCTGGTCACGTGATAAATATAAGTGCAATATGAACTCTCTTTAAGCTCTGCTTTGCTCTCCACTATCTCCTGAGGGAAATATCTGTCTCTTTAGCAGCTAAATGCTTCACTATGTTCACCAGCTAGTTGCTAACTTTGTCTACAGTGAGCATGGACCCAAACACTAACCAAACCAAAGCAAAACAATATCTGTGGATTTGCTGCTCTCAAATTTAATTTAATTTAATTAATACGTTACAAATACAGATTATCGCAACTTTAAACTTGTGAAGATAGATACATGGAAAATGCATGATTATTATTATTATTATTATTATTATAAAATTTAGGCGGCCAAGAAAACAAACGGACATTGAAGTCACTGCACTAAACTGGGCTACAAGAAAAAGCAGACCTAAACACAGCAAACAGAGTCTGACCCAGGTACTGACCGCCTCCCCAAACAATGCCGACATCAAAGGGAGAGCTTGTATTCTCCTGCTTGATAAGTTATTGTCAACAGCTGCTCAGACAAGAAATGACTATTTGCCAGAGCCTCACACTGAACAGCAGACAGGAAGTCAACAAAACAATGGTCCCCTCAAGTGATAAACACAAATGTTTGATGGCTCAGACTTCAAAACCAACAGCAAATCTATAATAACTTCCCTTTCTGGGAAAACAAACCTTCTGAAACTTCTGTGACAGTATCTTCAACATTTTGGGGAACACCAAGGGGGGAAAAAAAGCACTATTACATTCCCTCAGAGAGTGATTTGTGGTTGTGTATTGAGAAGCTTGAATCCTGCAACATCTAGCATGGTCAGTGAGCAGCAGCAGTGAGGGTGTCCTCCTCCTGACAGCTCCCCCTAGGGCCCTGGAATACATTAACCACTGTGGTCCACAGGGGTGTTGGGAATAATTACTCACTCCTGCCATGTGACACCCTCGATAAATTAAACTCCCCCTTTAAGTTTTAAAGGCAAATGCATATTGTGGCCATCACTTAGAGGCTGGCCTGGCCGTGCCTGTGCATAATTTGTTGTAACAATGTGTTGCCACAATTTGGTAACTCGATCCAGTAGCCGACTACAGATGAGCGAGCAATGTGGTGATGAAATCGGAGAGCGGAGAGGAAGTGTGGAGAAAAATTGCATTATGTGTCTTCATAATTAATAAATTCTAGTCCATCAAGCTGTAATCTAATTATGAAGTATCTGCCGTGAATCATTTCTGCACTTTGTTAGCTAAATTAGGGGAAAGAACCCAGACACATCATTGAGATTTAAATGATTTTTTTCTTCGTGGAAAGCGCAGGAGAAGTTAGAGGCCTAACACAAAATGATAGTTAAACCCCTGCAGCTAATGGCTTTAAAGGAAATGTAATTATGATTTAATAATTGACAAATTAAGCCCGGGGAGCTTACATTTTTTGGCAATGGCCGTGATCCATAAAATCAGTTTTTCTAACAGCTGCATGTCTAAAAGAGGTAATTACATTCTCTGTAAACACATATAAAACCTGAGCAAATACACCCAGCAGACGGCTGCGGATTAGGGGTGAGATGTAGATGTCATCCCGTCCTCACGATGGCACATCTGGAAGATAACTCTGGAAAATGCAGCTGGTGATAGGTTCTTTCAATAAAAAAAAAGAAAAAAAAAAGTCTCCAAATAAATTTCCACTGTGCAGAAGTTGCAGTGACAACCCAAAGACAAACTCACAGAGCTGCGCTGGGGAACATCAGCACCTCCACTCAACAAAAACACGACAACCTCGAAAACTAATTACGTGTCACGCTGAGTTTATACTGAGATTACTTGCTTCAGTATAATATCATTTTATTTATGGAACACTCTGGAAACAAGGAAATCACTTTGCCAGTTTTCAGCTTGTGTGGATTGTTTTTGTTTTTGCAGACATGAAACAACACAGAAACATTTGTGAACATCCATGTCAGGTTGGCAAAGCAGGAAGACATTTAGTCCTCCTCTGTCCAATGACAATGCCCATATTATTAGACTCCTCGGAGCCAATGTTCTGTCATTACACGCAGAGACCACCGGCTTCAAGTTGAGTGAAACTTTATATTTCCCTTCTGTCTGTGTTCTTTCCAACATGCACTAATGATCTCGATGAGCAACACGTACACCAGAGAGACAGAGAGCGGGTGAGAAAGGGAGACGCAGAGCAGATATAGAAACCAAATGTAATGTGTAAGATGTGTAACGTGATTAGTCGAGTCCCCAACCGAGGCCCTCAGTCAAAGGCAGCAACGGTAAAGATCACAAGACACATTAAGAGACACTCCGTCATGATGTGAAAGAACATCTGAGTTCTCAGCTGCCGCCATTCATTTTCATAATGACAGTGAGTGCGGTTGAAAGCAGTGGGATCTCTGAATGGCATTAAGCTTTCAACTTTGATTAGGTGACTTGCAGAAGATGAAGAGAAATCATTTAGAGGAGGATAAGTGTGTCAGAAGATAATGGCTCCACAGGTTGAGTATGGCAAAGAAACACTGGCTTCAACTGAAGCTGATGAAACACAGCAACTAACCTGAGAAATCCAGGTGCGTGCATGTTTGTCTGTGTGTTTGCATGCAGATTTGTGTGAATTTGATGCACGAATGCAGTGTTTGTTTTATGTGTGTGAGCGGTGTGTGCATGCATATCTGCCTGCCAAAGAGCTCACTTTCTTTGTGTTTCATGTCAGGCATCTCGGTCTCGGTGACAGCATTTCACATTGAGGTGGCACATCTTGGAAAAGAAAACTAAGAGGGCTAAATATCTCCAGAAAGTACCTTGTCATAGCATATTAAGCCAGATTAATGTCAAAAATTAATTACTGATCGATTGCTCGCATGTTAAATTGTCAGCCTTTGAGCTCAGACGAATCTCACACGCGTACATTTGTGTTAAACCATCACCTTCTGCTTCAAGCTTATGCCCAGGAACTAGTGTGAGGGACTGCGTGCATCACCTGGAGATTCAAATTGTAGCTGTGAAAGTACTAAATCCTTCAAAATGTCTTTTAAAACTTTACGAATGTTCTGTGTGCCCTGACCAAAACAAAACATGATGACAGGTGCCAGTTTACGACATCCCTCTCTTTATCTCTGAGTCTCCTCAATTTCCCCCGACAGAGAGAGAAAAGACAGAGAGAGGGGGGGAGGGGGAGAGGGAGCGCAGGGGACCTGAAGTGTGTTTAGGAGGAAGATGGCTGTCAGTAGCTGTCAATCGTCGGCTTTTTGATGCCATCGTCTCGGCACAGGCCTGTCTGTCTCACAGTGTAACAGCTATCAAAGACTCACTCACAGCAGAGACAGGCGCCAGGGTGGAAACACGAGGAAATCCACACATTCTCTCATTTACACCTGGCATATAAACTTTGTGAAATCTGGGTCTGTGAATCATGATGGAGCCGATCGTTCTCACCTGGCCTTGAAGCAATAAACATCTTGAAGTGATGCGGCAGTCCCGTTTGTGCATTGCATATGATTATTGACATATGTTTGGAGGGAAATTTCGACTGGAATTCTTTATTATTCTGTTTTATTTGGTTTATTTTAATGTGCTGGCTTACACTGTGCCACGTTCTATAATGCATGCTTAAAATAATGTTTATAAGTTGAAACTAATGCCATTATCAATGGTTAAAAACCATTTCATTTATTCTTTATAGTAGAATTGGTAGAAAGTTGCAGTACAACATTTATGCTGCAAGGCTGCAAAATTCTTTTGGTTGGTGCATATTCCCTTCATAGCATAATTTTGTCTTTTTAGCGCTTTGATTTACTTTTTTTTAGAAAGTAACTTATTATTGAATTTATAATAACTCATTTTCAGCCATTATATCTGCAGTTATATGTGTGGGTAAATTACTAGTATAGGGGACTTTCACTATAAGAATTTGCTAATATGTTCTAAGAAATGTGCATGTGCTGAAATTTATTTAAAGTTCAATTTGTAGGATTTTTGGGGCATATATTGGAAGAATCACCATATTTCTACAGAAGCCCAGACCAAAAACTCTCTGTGATGAGCTGAACAGCATTGGAAAAACACTGACTTTTAATATGAAACTGTTTCATTCAGTGTTTTAGTGCAGCTGGTCCATTTGTTTTGGAAAGGAAGAATAATTCTGCTCATGGTAAAAAAACTCCTGAATGTCTAGATCTTAAGTCACCAGAGAAAAAAGGTGAGCACACATTAGCAGGTGCTGGACTACTGGCCTGTCTGCAAAGAGCCAAATAGCATAGGAGCAACACAGGTTTGTAAAGTGAAACTACTTTCTTTAGTGTTTTTACTTGTTTTGATCACCTGGTCCGTTTGTTTTGGAGAGAAAAGACCTCTGGGGATAATTGGGCTCCTGGTAAAAACCTCCAAACCAACAAACACTAAAGGAATTCTAACCAGGAGTTTCAGTTGGATGCAATTTGCAGTCCTCACCACTAGATGCCACTAAATCCCACTCATGGTCCTTTTAAAATGAATTACTGCTGTTAAGTTACACAGTAATCATATTTTTTCAGAGAGGTGCTGTAGGTGAGTTCAAGGATGATAAAAACATTTTCTCATTGATGTCTTGCTATCTCTCTAAAGGCATTTAAAACTACCTTATTACATCCATGTTATCAGTACCATGTGGACAGGGGTTCTTGTGAAATTAGTGGAGGAAATACAAATTATAGCCATGCATTAAAACATGACTGTTCCCAGTACAAACAATATCTCTGCTAACCTGTTTTGTTTGCTGTCCTTTGGTCAATTTTAGCAGCTCCACATGACAAATACTTCTATAGTACACATTTGACCGGTTAGCCATGCATCCAGCACTTCAGCAGGGGACACATTTCAAAAGCAAGCAGCATATTTCCAAAGGTCGATATCATGATCGATCGAGCAGTGATCTATTAACAGGAGGTCCTAGCTGGTTGCCTTTATTTTCTTATTATTGCCCGCTGCAGAACATTTTGAAAAGAGTCTGTCACTGTACGCTACCTTGGTGTTAACATCAATCCATTCTGCTGTCCTTGGTGGACCATCTGCTTTTCATCTTGTTCGAGACAGATCGCTTACATGGCCTACAGTTCCCACGCCACACCTCTTCAGTGGTCCAAGACAACATCAGGAATGACTGTGTCCAGATGACCAACTGGACATAGAAGGTGGAGGAGGAGTTGTCAGCCTCCCTTGTGGGTTTGCTTCACTCTGTCCATTTGGCAGGTACAGATTCAGACAGATCAACAAAGTATGGCAGGATCCCCACTCAAGCACACAGCTCAATCTCCGGCCTGCGCCTGTAGCGTGTAGCCGCCTTCGGGAAGTCCTGTCAGCACTTACCATTTGGCCTTGAACCTGTGCTAAACTATTGAGTTCATCATGCATAAAACATTAAAGATGTACATCCGAAAGGCTGTGGCTGCCTCTTTATTGGCACTCACAGCTCCATAAACCATTTTCATCCCTTGCAGGATGAGACACACATGCTCTGCAGTCCTATTGATGGCGTTTAACACGGAATATAAACCATAAAACACAATAATAAACATAAGCGGAGCAAATAAATCTGATTCATAATAACCCCGAGGTGGGATTTATGTAAGCAAAGATAGAGTCTTTGTGCAAATTGATGGTACAAGCTCTATCAAAGCACCAGTGAGACACTAATATAGTCTTATAAACACACCAGCAACACTCTAAAGTAGCTTCATCTCTCCTCTTTGGCTGGCCTAAGTGCTTAAGTAATGTATTGCTTTCATAAGTGTGCAACTTCGTAGCACTTTCTTTGGTGGAAATATGTCTCCATCCTCTGGGTGGTGTGATTAAGGATAAAATACAAAGAGCATTACTTTGGAATAAATTCAAGCAGTGACATAAAGCAGGAAAGTGTTGGCTGCGCAGAGCTGAGCTGCAGCAGTTCTCTCTCTGAGAGGCCCCTGTGACAACGGCAGGGAGCTCTGGCGGTATCCATCACAAGCACACACTGTCCCCCTGGCACCCGAGCTAATGTATCACCTCTGGATTACTGTAATATCTGTCTGATGGATGTTTTCTGAGTGGAGCGGGCCTCGTGTACCCCCAGACAGGAGCCTCAGTCGCTGGGTGCAGCTCTGAGGGGATGGGGCCTCTGCTCCTGGAGGTCCGTTATACTTGTATTCCCCTCCTCTCCTGAGCCTGAGTCCTGAATACTACCTCCCAGTCCATTCATCCTGCCATCTTTACCCCATTCTTCAGCTATGTGTGTGTGTATGTACATGCATGCATGCCTGCTCACATGTGTTAGTCACAGGTCTCCACCGAGAGTCCGACTGCCATCCTGGGGCGATGCCTGGGCTCCTCCAGTCAACTTTACTGCCTTCATTTGGCCTGATGAATGGCTAGCTGCCTTATCAGTCCCTCTGCCTGCAATCTCAAGTGGTTCCCTGGAGCCTCACACCGCCTGCAGCTTCGGTCGCTCTCTCCAGCACGCGCTCTTTCTGCCCCTTTCACGTACATACAAACAGAGACGCACAATTACATACAGATAATACTATTCTAGATGTACAGTTCAGAAAACAACATGCACATGAACAACAATGCACCAATTGTAGCAGCCAAAAACTCTGCAGAGCCCAAAGAGAGACAGAGAGACACACACACACACACACACACACACACACACACACACACACACACACACACACACACACACACACACACACAGTCTTACACGAGGCACACAAGCATACGCACACGTCAGCTAGCAAATCCATCATCTTTATTTCTTCCCCAATGTGCTCATATTTTTCTTGTGGCTGCACCATGCTCGCAAAAATATTTATTTTTGCTGATTTTTTTTTCTTGAGGAAACACAAAAGAAATCACACCTCTCTTTCTCACTGGCTCATGCCAAAATAATCAATGCTTTCCAGAGAGGGACTTGTGGCGCGACATGCGTGGAGGGAAGGCAGAAGGATGCAGACATAGCTCCAGGGCTCTGGTTGTAGATAATAAGTGAGGAGCAGTCCTTGGGTATGTTTTACAGCTATCAAGACTCATCATATTTGACATGCATTCTGGTGTTTACACAGTCTCCTCCGTAAAATCCTCTCCAGCTATAGAAGGGAACAGGGTGCAGGGAGCACACACAACGCAGCACGTACACACACAGAAGTGCTTAGAAAAGAGGAGCCGGTTGTTGCCTTTGCTTTCTCTCTCTCTCCCTCTCCCTCTTTTCTCCATGTCCCATCTCTTATCCACGGCACAATTGGCGGCGTTAGCACCTGTCAGCTGACTGACTTCTTGTTCCCGGTGGCTTATGAAAAAATCATGGCTGCTGGGCTTCAGAGGCTGCTTTCCCATCAATATGAATTCACCATGGTCTTCATGCAACATTAGGCCAGGCCCTGTTTTCATACAGCAAGCCACACGCTGCTTCGTCTGTAATACACAAGAGGAAATGAAAAGAGTAAATAGTCCTTTTAGAATGTTGCATTCGATCATGGGTGGAACCAAGTCGCCTATGAAAGGGACCGAGTATACTTGGCTCTCAAAAGCACATTTGCTTTCCATCCCGAGATATTACGGCACTGTGTCCCTTATTAGTGTGTCCTGTTTTACTGTAAATGAAACAGAACAATTCTCAGTGAAGCTCTGCCACGGTTGTCCGCCATTGTTATACTCATTTTTACGTTTACATGGGTAACTCTGAATGTACTTTTGGTTTAAAGCAGTATGTCATGTGGCATGTGTGGGGATTATGCAGAAATGAATGATCCACCCTCAGCAAAATGACACTGAATAGATAATTGCAGCTCTCAGTTATATGCTGAATGATTATGTTACTCATGTAAAGAAAATACAGTAAGGCAGGCGACTAAGCATATGAAACTGTTTCCTGTCTTTCTGTACTGAAGCTTCTCTAAAGTTGTGGTTCCTAACTTCCACAAGCAGTGCACACAAGACAAGGCAACTTCAGTAAGCTGCAAGAGGAAAAAAATGAAAAATTATGCTTAATTCTGTGGCTCTAACATTTGAACATTTCTTTTGAGATATTGTATGTTACGTCTGCATTGTTTACCTCTTTTTAAACCTAAAACAAATTTTCTAGAAGGCTTAAGTGTAGATTTCAGGGGGGGACACGACCCCTCAATATTTAGAACATATGCATTTGTCAAGAAAATTAAGGTAGCATGGCACTTTCATTTTGACAAAATCTTTTGACAAAATCTTGACTTTTACCTCATAAATTGATGCAGAAAAGACACAAATTGGTGCATAAAAATTCACCAGAATGCAGGGAATGAAATGTTTGACTAAGGACCCCCAAACAAAACCTGCGCCCTACGACATTTTTTTCTTTTTTTGGTTTTACTTAAAAAAAACAATCACATAATTGTCTTAATAAAATGAACCATTTGTTATATATATTTTTAATTTTTACAATGTATATATGAGAAGAGCAACACAGAACATGGGGTGTTTGCATATAATAAAAAAAATAGAAGTTAAAAGAATAAATTAAAGAATAGAGGTGCATTTTGGTGAATATGAATATATATTTTCCAATTCTTCCAAATACCCTTAAATTTTATTTCTTACATTCACGCTGAAAAGGTTATTCTTTCCATTACAAAGATTTTCTAAATGGTGTTGTACCAGTTCTCTATGAATGAAGTGCCTGGCAGAAAGCATTTCTTTATAACTGCTTTTCTAGCAGCACTATTTGTTTTGTTTTCATTTGTATTGTTGTATTTGTATAAAAACTCCTGGAAAATACCTAAATTACTGATACAAAATAATATAAACCCATATTTTATTTAACAAAAGCAACCAAATTTTTCAAATATCTACAGCTCTACAAGAACTTATAAAAAAAACTCATAAAATAATCAAAACTTGCAAAACTTTGATTTAATACTAGAACTGAATAAACAGAGAATGCGTAAACATGATAACAAATCTGATCAGATACTTAAAGCTTTTGACTTGTATTCAATATTCTACAAACAAAACTGTTCAGAAGAGTATTGAGGTTCGATACGCAGCATTAGTCAATGCAAGTAGACATCCAAAGCAAAAGAGCGAACAACTGCTCTAAATAACCTGCCGCAGCCAAACAGTAAAACAGTCAAAACGTTGATTTCAACCAGTTAATAAAAAACGGACTCATTTGGCCTTCACTTTCCATCTGCTCGGCTTGGACCCGCTGCAAACCCTCTGCACTCCTTCATCCCTCCATCTCTCTTTGCCTCTAAAACATACTGAAAGTCAATTAACTCCACCACTTCTCCCTGACATCATCGCGCTAATACAAGCTGCTCTTGACCTTATGTTTGTGTGTCTTGAGCGGATGGGAGCGCCATGCTTCTCCCTGATTGGATTAACTTCAGATGTGGTCTGTGTCCGGGTCTATTACAGAGGCTGTGTTGTGATTTCGAACCCCAAGCCCAACCGCTGCTCCTCCTCCCTCCACTAAACCCCACCGTCCCACCCCTCTCCTTCTTTACACCTCCCTGAAGGCCTGTTCTCCCAACACGCCATCTCCCAACACCCCACATATGAAGAATTGTCACGGACGCACGCACACACATATGCGTCTGCCTCCAAACAGTCATATCCCATGTGTCTCCTGCACAGTGATGGAATGCCCGAAGAAAGCGTCCATTCCTGCATCCACACCCTGCGTCTCTCTCTGTTCCCGTTTCCCGAGTCCGGAGGGGTCATCTCAGACAGAGGGCTTATAATCAACTCAATTAAGCGAGGCTGATTGCTATGGCAAATTGGTCTGGGTTATAACATTATCATTAGTGCCTCAAGTGCGGTCACAATGGGACACGGCTGTCAGATGACAGTGAGACTAATAGGAAGGGAGGATGAAGCGACTCTGGACAGGAGCTCGGGCAAAGATTGAGCAAATAAAAATGTGACTTTCTGCACACAAAAAACAAAGACTGGGTTTAACCAACAAGGATTCATTCAATCTAAAATAAACTCTAATCAGAGTTTAGCAAAACTAGATTTAAAATGAGGAAATCCAGATTTTAATTAAAGCAGGGCTCTGTTGCACTATATAAAAAAAAAATAATTTCAGTTTTATAAAGCCAAGTTTATTTTCGTAAACTAAAGCTGTCAAACGATTGATTTTTTTAACATCATAATTAATTGCAGATTTTAAACAGTTAATTGCAATTTATCACATCTATTAATCACATGTTTTCAATTTCATTATTTTGCATTTAAAAAAAGGAAGTCGATACTGACAAGGAGAAGCAATTCTCACCAGATTGTCTTAATTAGGAATCAAATAACAGCAGCGATCACATGAGGCTGACGTAAAGTGGGCATGTCTGTAGAGGAGAGACTCATGGGTACCTACAGAACACATTTTCATTCAGATATCTAGAGGTCAGAGGTCAAGGGACCCGTGTGAAACAGCCATGCTGTTTTTCCATCACTAAAATGTATCATAACGTTGAAGCATTATGCCTGAGAAGCTAGCACGACATGGTTGGTATCACGGATCCCTCAGGTCGTCTAGTTTCATACGATACCAGTATCATCACTCCAGCTTTAAACTCAGCCCAGCATGGCCTCTGAACGACAGAAATTCGAGCCAGCGATTAACGCAATTTTTAAAAAATGAATGCATTATGGACCATAATTTCATTTACACTCAACATTACATTGTTGCTACCTAGCTAAAAAGGTGCTAGCTTAACAGTACTGAGGATGGACTTGCTATGACCCGAGACACTCGAGTTGTGTGCGCCAAACCCCGATCCCTGGTCCCTATCCACCCTCCGAAAACAACCTGATGCTAAAACGTCAGGGTCACCAAGAGTTCGATAGTCGGTGGTGCAGCTGCGTTTCCGTCACTGCCACGTTTGAAAGTTTCGCTCAATCTTTCTGTTCAACTCCAAAACTGTTGCCTTGGTGAATTGGCATCTTAATAAAAATTCATCGTCATCGTAAAAATCAAGTGGGTTGGGTCTATTTCTCAACATTCTTAAAGAAACTTGATTATTTTGCTCAATCCATCTCGAAAAGGCGAAAGTTAAATCTCCTCACCTGTAGGTTTGAACTGAACCCTGGATCACAGTTTAAAGTGGAGTTTAAAGTTTTGGTGCAACATAATTAAATTGAATCTAGTGTTGGAGTGAAAACTAAATAAGGTTTAAAGAGAGGTTTAAATGTAATAATTCTTCATCTTAAGCTAGTTTTAAAGTTTGGTGCAACAGAATTTAAACTTTAACCATGATTTAATTAGATTTAAAAATGAATCCTTGTGAAATCCAGCCTAAGAGGAAGAATATTGTTAAAAGGGAACAGGGCAGTTCATATATTCAGTGCTGCTATGAAGCCAGAGTGTCGAAACCTGCTGGCTTAAAAACCAAGTGGTTCACCCGGTAATTGTTTCTGAGGATGTGACATTTGTCTCTTTTTGTGGCTTGCTTAAGGTGTCAACACCTTTCATATAGCCAAGATCTTTTGGCTCACGTGCCCCGAAGCAGCCTGTTTGATCTTTTTGAGGACTGTCAACTTATTGTGTGACTCCATGGAAATTGAATTATGTATTTATTTACACGGCAGGTTAATAGAATAGATGCCTAGGTGATTTGAAAGTCAAACAACCACACCTGCCATTCATTTTTTTTTCCGAAGCAGATCCTCTGTTTTGCTCTGTATGGCTTGGATACACAAAGAGAGGATGATAATGAATTGAAAGGCTTATCCTCAACATTCACGCTCCAAAATACACTTTAATACAGCAGCGATAAATCCAGATTTCCATGATTGAAAAGCAGTTTTCAGAGAATATTTTTGTCATATCCTCATCTACATTCTGCAACTCTCCAAGTGGCCTACATAAACTGATGCTCTTTGTATGTGCACGCCTGTGTGGAGAAATTCTCGTTCGGGTCTTGCACAGCAGCACAGTGGCCCAGTTTGAGTAAAATCAGTGTCAATGCATTTCTAATGGTGTGTGCTGGTGCGTGCGCACGTGTGCGAGCCTCTTCCGGAAGCTTTAAACAGACTTGTCATGTTGGGGAGACGCCGCTGTCAAATGGAGGACGAATCTGAAGATGTCAATTGAATGCCGAGAAAATGTCTGTCAGTCGTTTTGACGTTGGTCTCTCCATTGTGATTAGCATCACTTAATATTCATGCGTGCTTATCTGCCTGCTGAGACGGTGCCAAGCTGACTGCTGTTATTAGAGTGCATCACAAGCAGCCTCCCCGTGATAAACGCACCAAGGATGTAGCAGCCATGTGGCATTACAAGCATGTCAATATGTGCCGCTCTGTGTACTCTGCGATGGTGTCACAGGTCAATTCAACAAGAGGAAAGTGATATTACTTTTCAGACAGGGGGAGTGAAGGCCTGGCTGTCTTTGTGCCGTGAGCCTGTGTGTGCAGAGAAAAGAGTGTGCATTAGCTAAACAACACTGCCACTTGCTGTTCACATATAGGTACTATGTACAAATGCAGCCTGACTGAAATCACTTGTGCCGAAAGGCCTAAAAACTTTCTTTTTTTTTTTGTGTGCATATTTCAGTTTTATTTTATCGATAATGCAGTATATAAGTTTTAAGAAGTGCTTGGTGTTCTACACACCTATGTTTATTCTCTGCGCAGTTTGGAAAATTTAAAAGCCTTTTTTCAGATGTACAGCGTCTTTCCTCCCACGCACTAAATGCATCAAAACAGGAACCTCTTGAATTATTTTGTTTCATATTAGCAGTTGTATGTGTCAGTTTTGTTTTTTTGTTTCTCCGCCACATCAGTTTTTTCTCTACCTCTGAGAGAGTGTGTGAATGTGTATCATTGTGGCACTCTGACAGTCACGGCCGCGAGGAGGAACAGTGGTGTGCTCGCTGCAGATGGCAGCACACATTTTTTCATTCCTTAAACAGACACAAAAAGCAGCTGAGGGACCAGGGCCTGTCTGTAGAATGTGCTGGGGAAGAGTAGGTACTTGGCACAAGTAGCAGAAACAATTAGCGTCACATAAGCAGAGGCCTGAAGCAGCTGGAGAGAGAGCGAGAGGGATGGTGGAAAAACACGGCATCTCATTTTCACTGAGAGGACCTCAGCAGAGCTGCGTGTGCACACTCTGAGAGATCCCCTTCCTTTCCTCGTAACACTCAAACCCTTTTTTAGAGACAGTTCATGTCACGGCTCATTTAACTGATGCGCACTTGTCGGCGGCGTGTTTTTGTTTGTATCTGTGCATTCTTAATTAGGGAATAGACAGAGGAAGCTCTGTGTCCTTGGAGAGACCTCACATCCCACTCACATCCCCAAAATCCCTTTTTGAACATTCCTGGCTACCGTCGTCTTTCCCTGTTCCCGTTTTGAAGTTGCAAGATGAGAGGATCTAACGCATGGCTCATGAAAAACACTCCACCAGTCTTCCACTGCAAAAACATCGTGCTCATTAAACTTTGTCTACTTTGCAGATAAGCTCAAAGAAAATGTTAAATGTTAAAAAACAATGACATTTGAAAGAAGGAGGTGGATACATGCCTCCTGTAAAGCATCTGAAAACACTTTAATTCTTAAAGAAGGGGTTTGCCTTTTTTTAAACACACTGCTATACTCACATATACAAGTTGCTAAGCTGTGCTTCTATGTCAGTATAACTCCACTTATTTCTCTGGCTCCTCTTTGTCACTGTTGCTGGCAGTTTGACAGGATAAAGTGCCCACGTTGACCTCTCCCTCCGTAGCTGTGTGTCCAGTTTCTACATCAAACATAAGCGGTGTCTCTGAGAGCATAGCTGTGACCATAAATGGTACAACGAATATGTCTCACAGCAGGCACAAGCAGAGAGATCTCATCAGGCCAGCTAACTCACTCATGTCGGATACACAGTTACATCTAGCTATATAAAGTCTGCTAACCGTAGCCACATTATGCTAACCAGCACTGACTCTTTTTAAGGCTTCCTTTTGCATTTGAACACTCAGACTCGCAGGCAGATTACAGGACCAAGGGCCCCTGTGCACAGACATGTAGAAGGCACCTCCTCTTATAGGAGCAAGAAACACAAACCCTTTGTAAAGCCGCCTTTACATCTCTACACTGAACCAAGTAACAGCGCCATCATGCCGCTCCATTTTGTGAGTATAGACAGCATGTCGGCACTGCAGAAGCAAAGAAAGGTGTGACAGGCATGACGTTTACCACAACAGTGTCTTCCTCTAGCGTGACATATAACATATGCATTGGTGGCACTTTATAAACAATAACAATGGCATCACACGGCAATAACAATCATTTAGCATCCGTGTTTTATGGCAGTTGATCAAACATTTTCAGTTGCTGTTCTTCTTTTATGAGTTAGCTGCTAACTGCTGTGAGCTGCTTTTTAAAACCACAGTCCTGCCGGCTGTCCTTTCTACACAGAAGGTGATTAGGTGCTGTTACTACGTCCCTGTTCCTGTATCATACATTTTATACAGAACAGCAAGGCGACATAAAGGTGTAATATATCTGCCTTGAACAGGTAGTGTAAAAACGGTTGTTCAGCCTGTTTTTGTTATTGTTTTACATCTCTGTAGTTGTTATAAATCTCTGTGGTTTTGTTTCTATTTGTACTTGCTTTGCATCTATACCTATAGTCATTGTTTAGCTTTTTGTGGAAATTTTGAATCTCTTTGTGGTTGTAATGCCCCTTTTCATAGTCACTGTGAGTCTCTTAGCAGCTGTTTTGCAGCTGTTTCTTCCTGGTCGGTACATGTCTTATCAGGTAACATTTTGCAGGCGAAAGCAGGGGCATCCTGACATTTAGGGGGGCCAAGGTCTGTGCCCTTTAGACCTGTATAATACATCCATGCTCATTCTGCACATACCAGTTTAAGTTGCAACCCTGGATTTTACTGAGCAAGACAAAAGCTTCCAAGGGTTTTTTCTTTACTTTTTCTACACTAAAAAACAATATTGTATAGTCTAGGACTTTAAACTTTCCGCACCATGGGGTATCGGACCTTCTGTTTTGCTGCCTGAATAACCTCTCTGACCATCTGAGGGCACCACAGACTGTTGAGAGTTTTGAAAAATAACTTAAAAAATTTCTTTATAGCAAAAATTATGAATTTTAAGTAACTTCAGGCTGCTGTACTTGCTTTTATGCTCTTATTATGGTTGTTTTTATGTGGTTTTAATGCCAATACTTTTATCTTGTAGTGCTTTGAGATCTGTTTCAAATTTAAAGTGCATTACAAATAAAATCTATTATTATGATTGTTATCATTATGATATTATATTATATTATATTATGTTATATTAGGGGTGGGGGGTGGGGAAAATCGATTCACATAAGAATCTCAATTCTCGTTTTTAACGATTCAGAGTCGATTAAAAAATCCTAACATCGATCGACATCGGTTACTCTTAACCCTCTAAAATGTTTTATCAATTAGAAAAATCTCAGTAGTTTTGAGAGCGTTTGTCGGATCGTCTTACTTTTTCGCCGGTGAAAGCTGCGCCGTTCAGAGGGATTTCTCCGGTGCATCGTAGCTCTTGTAGAGGCCTCCAGTATCCCGCCTGTGAGTTCGGATGTTTTTACGGGACCTTGTTCAATAAAAACATCATGATAGATCCGATATTAGGTGTCTTCCGTCCATATTTTATCCATGTTTCGATGATACAAAATACATTAGCATCGATGCTAAACGCCATATTGCTTTCCCATGGTTCCTTTGGTGAGAAGACAGAGGTTTGCGTTGGTCTTATCCACCAATCGGCAGACGATTCGACGCTTTGTATCCGCATACGTATGCCATACGTCATCTGGAGCAAACTGCACCGTGATTGGTCTAATCCTACTTTATCTATCGCTCTGTGTTATTGGTGGCGCCTCCTGCATTAGAATAAACTCTGGTCGCCCCTATAATAATAATAATAATAATATAATAATAATAATAATAATAATAATAATAATAATAATAACAATAATAATAAATAATAATAATAATAATGATAATAATGATAATAATAATAATAATAATAATATAATAATAATAATAATAATACTAATAATAATAATAATAATAATAATAATAATAAAATAATAATAATAATAATGAAACAAGGGTAAATCAGGAGACAGTGTAACAAGCAGCAGGGCCTCATATGGATGTAAGCTCTGTGTTCACTGCAGGCAGAGCAGGCAGGAGAATCAGGCCCCTCTCTGAAGTGTCAGGAGTGTGATGTGGCCCTCTGCAGCATTACAGCAAGGAGCTGCTTTGCAGAATGGCACAGATAATGGGATACACAAACAACTGCAAAAAAACAATGGGACTTGGGAAAATGGGAAAAGTGTGTCCATTTTTTGAACTATAACAATTACAATGTTTATTTTTTCACTTTCTGATTCCCAACACTTGGGAGAAAGGTCTTCTACAACAAAAAAACTTGTGCATAATAAAACCTCCATAATTTCATACACACTTTGCATTTCATAACATAATATGCTACTGGCAAAACAGACTAGGAGTACATCCTGAAATTACACCTCTTATATTTTGAATCGGGAATTGATTTTGAATCGAAAATAGTTTTTCTTAAACTGATGGCCCTTGCTATGCTTTGCTATGAAACTCCATATGTCCAAAACCTTTCAGAGTAAAAAAGTCTTTACGCAAGCACATTTAATAACAAATAAAGGTTAAAAGAAGATGCTGGACCCATTATCACAGAGCATAACAGAGGACTGCACCAGAAAATAAAATGACTCGAATCACAAAACCCTTCTGCCACTGAGAGGCAGTATTGTGCAGCAGTAAAAAAAAACAAAAAAAAAAAACAGCAAATGCCATAACCTCCACAATGGGCTGTATGTGTTAAAAATAAATTGTTCCGTCTGGTATCTGTAACACATCTGAATTGTTTCATAATAATGTATGTACTCAATGGTTCGTTAGTGTTAAAGTAACTGTCATACTGTCATAATAACTGAAAATATATTTAGAGTCTGTTGTGTGTGTGTGTGTGTGTGTGTGTGTGTGTGTGTGTGTTAATCTACTCACATGTAAGTAAACAGTAAGGGAAGTTAAGTCTTGTGAAATACAAAAAAAGTTCATATTTCACAATGAATTGCAGTGATTTACAGGGCAGAGTAATAGTGTAATAGTGCACAGTCAGGAAGATTGTGAAAACAAAAAAAAAAAAATAAAACAGACGAAAGTGTTGTTGTTTGGATTTCAGTACTGTGAGATTCACCAAAGCAAATAAAAAGAACAAACCCAACTAAAAACTATCAGGTCAGTTTTGGTCTGTATTATAAAAACAGCTCTTTGTCCGAAGAGTCTACTGTGATTTTCACTCATTTAATCTCTTAGTTCTTTGAACTAATTCATTGACTAACTTTCCTTTGTTAAACATATGGTACTAATATTTCACAAAAATGCCCCTACTTTTGCAACATGCCTGAAAAATCAATACATTTAGCCTCCCTCTCAAAGGTTACACAGAACAAACACAGACAGTACAAATAAGACTGACTGAGAAATTCAGTGGATTTAACCAAAAACTGTTCAATCTGTCTTTAGCAAAGCCCAGAGCCTGGAGCATAATGGCTACAGTTATCCAGATGATTTTTTGCATTTGCCTTGCTGTTGTACTGTCAGGTATGAGAGGGTGTTTTTGTGTGCATAATAAGGCATCTAGTAGGGATTTCTTGGACTGGTGTTAACTGAAGCTGCTGTCCTGTTTTAGGTGTGGGAAAGTCTGCCTTTATTGGGAAGAGCCACGGCGACGGGAAGGACGATCTTGTGCTGCAGTATGTTGTGAATAACTCAGTGAGGGAGAATCCAGTGCTCGCTAAACTCAGACTGGTAAGAGAACCAAGTAAACCCCATACACTGGTGTCTAATCCTGACATGGAGACAACAATAACTTGGGTACTGATATCTTAACACGCTGATAAAGTAATTCACTTGTTACCTGATTTAGTAAAAAAAACAAAACACAGTTGCATCTTTCATATGAGTTTCTGGATGATGCTGCTTGGCCTCTGACCAGGTCAACCACGAGACCTCATGTTAAAGTTAAGATCTTTAAATTTGTTTGCACAGTTTTGTTAAGTCAACATCATTTTTATAGCGCATTTCATACAATGTAGGCTCAATGTGCTTCACACACAACAAATAAATTAGGGTGTAAGTGCATATACACATACAAATATAGAGAAAAAAAGAAAGGAAAAAGTAGAATTAATATTAATAAAGGTATACAGATTGTTTAGTCCCCACCCACCTGCCAACATAGTCTACCCACCCATACATACATTCAGTTTAGGATTCTTTTGATCACCTTTAGCTTAACATGGACAAGCGCCTGCCAACATTTATCAACATGCTGAAGCCACCAGCAGGTTATTTAGGTCAGACGAAGGCTGGTTGGTCATCTAAAGCTCCAGGCTAAATAACTAAAAATGATTTTGGCTTTGAAGTTCTTGCTTCTAAATTTTGGATCAAACTTTGGACCTGGATACTTTTTTAAAAAAGTAACTGAAGACACACCTGCTTAGAATTATATTTGCTTTTTTTGTAGTTTGTGTTACATTAAATGCTAATATCTCTGCTTTCAATAAAACTACAATATCTTAGAGGAATACTTGCTGTATAGACCACTCACTTGATATAATATCAGGCTCTGAGCAATACAATTTATGAGCACTAGAGGGCAGCACGGTGCCAGAAAAACAATACACAGCCATTGAAGAGTACAAAGAAATGTCCATTTAGTCAATATAAATATTTCTGAAAAGTTTGGATATTTTCATTTCAGAGAACCATGGAAGACCCCTGGAGCATCATGATGGTTCCCAGCGAACAAGCCCAGTTTATGGCAAATCTCATTAGGCTGATAAACGCAACTAAAGTCATTGAAATTGGTGAGATTATGTGAAATCAAATACAAGACTATGGAAGCAAAGAAAGGGCCACTGATTATCTGACTGTGAAATTTAACCACTGCTGAATACTTACTGTTAAAAAAGGCAAATACTGCCGACTTTATAGCACAGAAACATTTCACCCTGAGAGCCAATGATATCTGACAAAACACAATCTGACAGGACAGAGAGGTCGATTCCATCCAGGCCCAAATATGATGTTTATATGTTAGACTTTTTTTATTTTGAATTTTGGTATCTAAATTTAACCAACTTTGATCTAATGATTTATTTTCTTACTTTAATGTAATATAATGTAATTTTTAGGTTCAGAAAAGCAGCCCAGTTGCCAAAAGAAAATGTTGGCATTGTACACTTTTCAAACCATGGATACGTTACATTTGTACATTTTGTACATATCATCAAAGTTTCTAAATTGTTGTATATGAGCTGATTTTATCATCAGGAGGTGGAGGGGATGGTGGATGGCATGTCATCTAAGTGAGACACCTGCTAAGTTGCAAACCACAGCAGATAACTGTTCGAGAACAACAGAAAACAAAGCCCGTCATTTTTTAGCACAACATCACTATGTTTCAAAGAGCTTTTTAAGATTCAAATTTGGGTGTATTTAGCAAACTGTCACTGTGTTTTCACTGGCCATTGCGCTATGAAAAGCAATTGTTTTTTTATTTTTTACCAAGACATAGCTGCATATTCTGTTGGGTAGGTGCCATGAAAAAGGTTTTGGTTTTTTTGTAATTTCTCTTCTTTTTCTAATCGGGGTCATCGCTGCATTTCCAGCTATGATTGTTCCAGTGGGTATTTCAAGCCAAACAGCAAACATTTATCCTAACCATTACCAAGTGGTTTTTGTGCTTAAACCGAACCACATGTGAACCACAGAATTGGTGAAAAGTAAAGTTTCACATACATAATAATGTACAATGTAACATATCTGAGGTCTGCAGGAATGTACAGTACAATAGCAAAATGTATTCTGGTGATTGTGTCGGGAAATGACCACTTAAATTTTAGCAGTTTTAGTATAGTACTTATGAAAATAAATTTTAAAATTTAAAATTTTAGAAATAGGCATTTAGTTGTCCATTAGATTTAAACCCATGTGCAGCTTTTCTTTGCTCCCATAGAGGACTCTCTTATCTTTTAATCATCTTAAAAGGACTAAAGTGACTCAGTTAACATCATATTTATTTTGCAGGGATGTACACTGGGTACAATGCACTGAGCATGGCTTTGGCCATGCCAGAGAATGGACGTGTTGTAGCTTGTGAAATAGAAGACACCTACATCAACATCGGCAAACCGTTTTTTAAAGAGGTGAGAAAGTGTCGCTCTGAACAACATGATTCAAGTCATCTACACAAGATAAAAGAAGATACTGTAGCATTAGGAACTGTTAATGAAACTTTTAACTCCATATAGGTTTCATTACACAGCCTGACACTTGTGTTACATTTAAATTTGGCATTTTGCCAGTTAAGACCGATTGTTGCTTCTGTCAGAGCAAAATTGTGCAGCAGACAGCACACTGTACATTCTGCACATCTACCTTCTGTCAGTGTGTCTTCACAAAATGTTGCAGGCTGGGGGGTAAAAAAGGTGTCTGCTCAGGAAACTGTGTCACATAAAGATGCAAAGCTAAGCAACAAAATCAATGCCTGTTTTAGCCTCCCTAACATTCTCTTAAAAAACAATTAATGAAGAAAAACCACTGAAAGTCTCTGCACAATTATCTCACAGTTTATCTTCTTTTCTAGGCTGGAGTTGAAGATAAGATAGATATCCGCCATCAAATTGCCATGAAGACACTGAGTAAGTGCCTTAATAAATATTAGTCATGATGCCTGATTAAAAAAAAGTGATTTGTGCATTTTAATTTCTGTCTTTTTTTTTTTTTTTTTTTTACATCAGATGAACTGATAGCAGCCGGCGAAGCTGGAAGCTATGACTTTGTGTTCATCGATGCTGATAAATCCAACTATGACAGATACTATGAGACGTCCCTCCAGCTTATACGAACGGGTGGCATCATTGCAATTGACAATGTAAGTACACTTTACACAAGCAAATTTTTTAAAGCTTTATATAAAGAGGTGTGCAACTTTTTGTCAGTGATCAGAATGAAACAATACTTTTGTTACTGTGTTTAAAGGTGCTGTGGAGTGGAAAGGTGGTGAATCCTGCTCCCAGTGACATCACCTCCAAAGTTCTGGATCAACTCAATAAGAAGCTACACAAGGACGAGAGGATTGATCTGAGCATGCTCACTTTGGGTGACGGGCTGTCCATAGCCATTAAACGCTAAAATCAGCACTTAAAAAGTTACTAATTTGTCTTAATTGTGCTTTTGTTTTTCATATCAAATATATGTGGAGTAAACTGCCTGATGTACTTTTTCTTTTGTCAGCTACAACAATCATCCGGCAGATTAAACATTACAACACCATCTTTGTTGTATTCACAGGAACAGCAGTCATAAAGGAACTATAAATAATTGTACAGTTTCATAAGACTGTAAAATAACTCAAATAACAACCACAGTTCATCTGTTACTGTTAGTACATCTGTTAGTAGGAGTTTAAGGTTATGTTTACTTTTATGAGTTTAATATGATTACTTCATGAGTTTGCAGGGAAAATGGAATCTATATATTGGCATTAAATTAAAACATAAAACGGTCCTGAAACATATACTCAAACACTTAAATAGGTAAAGAAAAGAAGGAAGTAGTAAAAGTACAAGTAAAAGCAGAAACACTACAGTGTAGAAATACTTCCTTAAAGGTCACGAGCAGGTTGAGCATCTGAGAAAATATTGTTGTGCTATGAATAAATTATTTTATATTAATATAGAAAAGTATGGAAATACTGCAATGCAGAAATACTTTGCTATAAGTAAAAATCATGAGCAGGTTGAGCATCAGAGAATAATTCATGTTCACATAGAAAAAAATGAAAATAATGCAGCTAATTGCATTCTAAATGCTACTTGGAATAAGTTAAGGTAGCATTACAAAAGTATTATCAGCACAAAATAAGCGTATTTAAGGTAGATATTTAAAGTAAAAGTATTAACATATTTTTATATTTAAATTTCCCTCTAAAATGTGTGGAGTACAAGTCTAAAGTAGAACCAAATGTAAACATCGAACATTACTTGAGCACATGCACTTAGTTACATTCCACTGCTGAAAACAAATAACTACGCCAAAGAATAATTTTGAGGGAGAGAAAACCTTTCAGATGCTTTTCACAATTATTCAAACCTTTGAACCCTGGGCAAATTAGTTCAAACTTGGTAGAAGAGGCAAAGAGCAACTTGGTAATTAATGTTTCATTAATTGCAAGAAACTGGTAGCTTTATAAAATTATTTTTTTCAGTGAAAAAGTCTAGGGAAAAAAAGAAAAAAGCTGTATTTATAATGATCACAATTACATATTTAAATATATGTTTAAAAAACTCTAAATAGCCTATATATAATTTTTAAACATTTTTTTCAGTTTATTTACTTTTTTATATAATTATCTCTCTCTCTCAACATTTTTCTTGCACTTTTTTACTAATTTCTTGCAATTATTTTGGTGATTTCTTCTTTTGTTGCTCAATGCCTTCTTCCCATGTTTTCCCAAATTTCTCACGTTTCAAAGGGTTAAATCTGCCTAACTCGGTCGTAAGAAGTGCCTGTAAATAACTGGCATGTGGCGTTTAAATGACGTCATCTGGTAAAATCAGTAAAGGTAGGTTATAAAACACCGTGGACTGGTATTAATGACGAACTTCAACAACATATTAAACGCCCTTACACGCTCAATGGTAATAATGATGACAATAATTAATAATAACATGAAAAACATGCACAGAGGGTTTATTGTTTTGGGACCTCCATCTACAGTCAGTTCACCCACGTCACTGCTGTCTGCGACAAACCGTAGTGTAAGCTCACAGCATCAGCTGATGCTTCACCTTTTCAGCACCGCGGACAGCTCTGTTCTGCAGCGCGAGCAGATGGCGACGGTTATAAAGAGCCCGCGAGAAGCGTCTCTGCACCGGACATCCACCACCGCAGCCTGACTCACAGCATGGACCACAGATCCGTCTTCCCGCACACACTCACTCAAGATGAGTATCTACAGTACAAGCCAAAACGGTCCGCATTAGACACCGGCGTCGCGTCCACGGGCATGAATTTGACCAAGCCGTTATCTGAGAAGTTCACTGAGAAAGAAGTGATGCACGGCTTGAACGATCGTCTTGCAGGATTCATCGAGAAGGTGCACCATCTGGAGTACCAGAACCAGCTGCTGGAGAGAGAGATAGGGGAGATCAGAGGGAAAGCGAAGCCCGCATCTTGTTTGGAGGACGAGTATGGACCTGAGCTGAGGAAGCTGAGGCAGCTGGTTCAGGACATCACTCATCAGAAGCATCAGATTGAAATCGAGCATCAGAATTTAGAGGAAGAGCTGTCCAAGCTGAGGAGACAACATGAGCAGGAGGCGAGGAGCAGATCGGATGCAGAAAGCAAGATTGTGGTCCTCAAGAGGGACATTAATGACGCGTATCAGGCGAAACTGCAGCTGGACAAGAAAGCCCAGGCTCTCGTGGATGAAATCCACTTCCTGAAGAGAAACCATGAGGCAGAGGTGTCAGAGATGTTTGAACAAATCCAGGGTGCGCAGGTGACTGTAAAGGCGCATGATTTTGGCAACCCCGGCGTCACTGCGGCACTCCGGGACATAAGGGCGCAACTGGAAGGTCATACGGTGTCAGACGTGCAGGTGATGGGAGAAACTTTCCGATCTCAGTTTGCAAGATTAACGGAGGCAGCCGAGAGCAAGAGAGAGGCGTTAAAGGCGACCCAGCAGGAGATTCAGGAGGTCAGGAGGCGCCTGCAGGCCAAGAACATCGAGCTGGACTGCGCTAAAGGCACCAGGGAAGCGCTGGAGAGGCAACTTCATGACGTCGAGGATCGCCACAAGGAAGAAGTGATTCATTATCAGGTAAGGCAATTTGTTTTGGTAAGTGCATTAGCCTTGTCCAGTGTTCACATGGTGTCCAGTAAAACACGTTTTCTCCTCTCTTTCTTCAGAACACGATCAAAGAACTTGAAAATGAGCTTATAAATTGCAAATTTGACATGTCTGGTTATCTGCGGGAATACCAGGACCTGTTAAATGTGAAGATGGCTTTGGATGTGGAGATAATGTCTTACAGGTAAGGTGTGTTGAATGCACGTGCAGGGTTTAAAGTAAAACAGTTCAGGTGACAGCCAGTGACTTTCCAGAGATGTTCATAGGGGTGGCCACATGGGGCCACTGAAAATATTGGGGTGGCACATCAAACCTAATGTCATAACTGAATTTCAGGAATTTGGTTTTGCTGTTTTAGTAGTCTATAGACTGGTTGAAAACTGTGTCAGTTAAAGTTAAGCCACTTTGATAAACTTTGGTTTCTTAGTTTACAGTTAATTTTAGTAATTATTAGGGATGTGCGCAACTCATAACTATGTCAGTTGGGCAGCTCTACCAATTATCTGATGTGCATATAGACTAATGCCTGTACTTTCAAAAGATATCGCTACCTGGGAAGGCCATAGCCCCCCCTGGCCACCCTTGGTCCTCCCTTGGGTGCGCAACTGATGACAACTGTCATTGGATTCACCAAGGCAAGCGTTTTGGGCATGAAAAGATGAATAAAAACCTAAATTTTACATAATTTGCACTATGGTAATCAGAGAAGCATCAATATTACGGTCATTGTACATTAAAAAGGCAAAGAACTCAACAAATCTTATTTAAAGACACAAGAAGTCTATAAATTTCATTTATATTACAAGGCCAACACCATAGTTTTTGCACCTGTCTCAAGTGTTTAGCATTAATGAGGACTGAAATAAATTTAGAATCACTGCTGTACATTGGTCATTGCCATTTATAATCTTTATCGACTATTTTGCAGGAAACTCCTCTGCGGTGAGGAGGCCCGACTATCCACCATGTCTGAAACCCAAATCTCCCTGCCCTACATCTACCACCAGTCCCCTGTTTACACCCTTCCTTGCCTCAGCCGACCGGGAGGCCCCCACAGACGAGCCGAGCCGCAGTATAAGTTTGTCGAGGAGATTATAACGGAGACCACGAGGGAAATTGAGATGTCAGAATTTGAGGAGACAGGATCGGAGGAGACGGAGGTGGAAAAAGATGAACAGGAGTGTACAAAAAGAGACAAAGGGAGCAGTGAGGAAGAGAACGATAATAAAGACAGTCGAGAGAAAGACGGTGAGCAGGTTTCTGACAGTGAGCAGAATCAAGTAGCATCAGCAGGAAATGTAGTAAATGGAGGTGATGATGGGAGTTCTGGTGAGGTGGACGGTCAAAAAAATAAAGAGGAGACAGAAGTAGTTGACAATGAAGGTGAGAACAGCATTGATAAAAATACCCAAAGCAAAGTTATATTAAGCGAGAGCTGCGATGTGGAAGAAAATGAGCAACATCAAAAAGTTGCTGAAAACACAAAAGAGGAGAAAGAAGCTGCAGCGACAATAGTAACAGATCAGGAAGATGTCTCTTCAAAACCAGATGATTTAAAGCCTGAGGTCCCTGTGGAGGATGAACCCATGAAAAAATCTGATGAAGGTAAAAAAGGAGATACTGAGAAAGATAGTTTTATCTCAGCTCAAGCAAAGATGCCTGTTGACAAGACTTTGGCCAAAGTGTCCAAAGAATCAGACAAAACTCAAAAGCCAAGCAATGTTCAAGTGCAAGATGAGGTTCCCACTTCAGAGACCGCTGAGAAAACTGCTGATTTTACAGCAGAGACAAAGAGCACTCCATCTGTAGAGACAGAGCAGCTTTCAGAAATACCTGAACTATCTTCAAGTACAACACCCAAGAGCGAGGGAAAGGAAAACAGTCAGACTGAGCTGAAAGAAATCAGTAAATCTGAAGCTGCACCAGGTGAGGATAAAGTAGCAAAAGGCAGTCAAGACAGTAGCAATAAAGGTCAAGATAAAGAGTCTTCTCTGAAATCTGACGTGAAAAGTCTTCCAGAAGTCGAGGATCAGAAGCCAAACAGTGTGGATGAAACTCAAACAGTCCAAACTGTGTTGCCAAGGGAAAAGACAACTGTCAGTGCAGAAATCAAAGAGGTGCATCAGGTACCGGAAGGAAGCCAGGTTCAGAAATCAAAGCTGTCTGAAGATTCAGAGAAAATAAAAGAACCTCAAGGTAAAACTGAGAGTGTTGAGAGTAAAAAGTCAGAGAAATAAGATGTAAGCTGAACGGGGAAAATATCTGCTGAGGTCAGGGAAGTGAGGATTAAAAATGTCCACCATGAAATGAATGAGACAGCAACTGATGGGCAAATATCAGGGATAGTGAAGCTAAAATGGCTTAAAATGCAGATGCAAATTTAAGGCACAACCTGAGCCAAGCAAAAACAGGAAAGCTGTAGCTTCTCTTCAGGATGATAGTTTTAAGAGGAGAGAGCATGATTCTCGTTATGTACTGTATGCGACAGCTTTGCCTAAATGTGATGCATTTAAATCTTTTGTCTCATTACTTATCTGATGCAATGATGAATGTAAAAGATGCAAAGCTACATTTGAAATTATGTCTATATTTATTTGCTTTGGTATGTGCTGACAAATAAATGCAATAAAAAACAGAATACTTTGCTGGTCCTCTTAATAAATGCTACTGTGGATAATTCTGCAATGGGAAATCTACTTGTGTGCTTACACTTTCATGCTGTTTCTGATTTATCGACTATTATCCAATTTCAATTTTCCTCTTAGGCAATACATCACTTACTGCGTTTTTGTTTTTTTTTACTGAAACCTTGTAATGTTTAGTTTATTAAAATGTATAAATCTAGAAAAAAGGGTGATGTGGATATCCAAAACACAGGCTAGGTGTAGATCATGATCTAAGAACATGACAAGGATTGTCTTGTTTTCCTGAATTTGTTTCCTATATTTTGTATCAGTCATCATTGCTTCTTTAATTATTTTGGTCTCGATCATTTGGATAATTGTGCAGGTCTCTTCAACACTTTGTGTCCAACTTTAGTTTTGCTACTTCGTAAAACAATATCTCAATGACATTTGGCTTTGTTTGGTTTACAACTTCCGTTTCCTTTGTCGTTTCCTATGTAATAAAAGTAGCCTGCACACCAGAGAAATTCATTAAGACTATACAGTGCAGGCAGCCATGCATACCCAACATGTATGCAAAAAGTAATATTAGAACTTAGAACAAAGTAGATTTTGCCATGAAATTATGCATCAAAACATCCCTTCAAACACCTTTCGTCACTCACAGCACACAGGCAGGACGCTGGCTTCAAGGCATGTTCCCGAAAATATTGGAGCTGATTTGTGACTTAAATTCAGGAGTCAAATCAAAAGCTTACTGTTGTGTGCTTCTATAATTAAAAAAAACAAAAACCCTGGATAGTCTGAATATACAGCACAACTTGTCTTTCTTAAAAAGCTTGCAATATTTTTCAAAAACATGCTTCCATGTTTTCTTTTTGGTGTGCATGATCGTCAGAACAAAAACGCAAAATCAACTGTAATACACAAAATGTGAAAATTAGAGAAAAGATTTTCTGAAGCTGCAAAGTTACCAAGTTTACATGTCAGATAAGCTGATAAATGTAATGCTGCATTCAGATGTAATCAGGGAGTTGGTAGACTGCAAACAAATTTAAAATATTTCAACATTTGGCCGTGCTCTGCAGTGGAATTCACAACAGGATGTTGCATAGCTCCCTCACACAAAGAGAACACACAAACTGGACATTACTAAAAAACTTACATTAAAAAAACAAACAAGATGATGAAATGTATTTCATATCATTCTTTGTCAACCGTATGGCTTTTTCAGCCCATCCGATTCCATCTGAATGCAGCATAATTCTTGACTACTGTCCACTTATAAACTCCATTAGCACATTAACGACTTAATCCTTCCCCGTGATACAGGCCTCTAAAAGGTTCAAATTAACCACTAATCAAGCTTGTTTAAAGAGTTGTTGTTAGTGGCATTTTTAAACTCACATATTAAAAATGCATTTATGGAGTTCAAAGACTTTATTGAAAATGTATACATACACATAAGGACCTCCAAGACTTCCTGTGGGCTTTGTCACTGCCCAGCACAGGGAAGCACTTTCCAAGAGCGCACAAGTGCCACTTTGAGTTACACCTCTTCTGGACAATGATAGTTTGGCATTACCGTGAACATTAATGACGTGCCCCCGACGTTGTCCGTTAGTACAGAATGAACAAAAACTAATTCTGCTTGGTCGGCCATGTTGTACGGGTTTCTTTCAAACTTACAGACCGGACTTTAAGCAACCCAAAAACTGCCCAGTTTAAGGGAAGGTCACATGTGCAGCTTTAACAGAACATCACAAACCCTGATGGCCGACGCAAAACAAAACATTACAGAGTTTTAGTTTGTCCTTGTGTGCATGAACAGGAAGAGTGCAGCAGTATTTAAATTATAGCAGAAAAAGACTAGTGTACTTAACAAGGTCTGAAAATTAAAACTGTAGATGACAAAGGAATATCAGATGGACATGATTGTTAAATCAGAGAAGGTATGACGACGCTCACCACACAAAACCGTCAACTGATGTCGACTGTCTGGGGATTATCACAATAAAGCCACAGAGTTGATGACAGGCAAAGGGATTGTACTGGATTTCATTAATATGGCAGTGCTGGACAGAAACAATGACATGACTTATAAATAATATGCCACCAGCTGTCTCTTGAATAGATGCAACTACAAAGTAAAAAGCAACAAAAGGTAAAGTATACCAATGACAGAAGCACCAACTTGAAGTGGTACTCAACAAGTTAGAGTTTGTTGTCGTAGCCTTTGAACCAATCTCTCCAAAGATATCCCCTTGCTGGTTTGAGTTGGACATACATTTAAGGCCAGATTCTTCTGATATTCCCTAGTCCCTTGCAGTATGTTGAAAGCTTAGGCTTCCAGTTCCAAGCCCAGACCAAGCTTGTGGCCTCCTGCATTGATGTTCTTGCCATCGACCAGACCAGACAGGGTGAGTTTGACTCCTGCACAGGTAAGAAGAACCGACATCAGGCGTTTCAAGTGCAAACAAAAAATGACTTCTCTTAAAAGTAGGCTGTGAGACTTCTGAGAATGAGGCTTGAAAGGAAAACACAGGCTGTTGAAGAAGTATTTCATTGCTGGAAGGATGTCATTCATAGTACATTTGCTCAAAACCAAAGTGTGTAAGGAATCAAGACTCTAAAAATGGAGGTGCAAAACTTAATAAGTAAACATCTTAAAAATAAAAATCTGTCAGCTGTCCATGAATCTGTTGGAAACCACCTTACCTGGTCTAAGAGTTTGGGTGTACCCAACACCAACAAGGCTATTGTTGTTCACTTTAGCCTATAGAGAAAAACAAAGACAAAACCCAGTTAAAGACAATCAATAGTCACATTTTTATCCTTCCCATTCTATAAGCTTCTGCTGCTCTACTTACACTGACGGAGGCGTCCTTGTCCAGCTGGTATTTGGCTGCAATACCGAAGCGTGTGCTGTTGCTGCCAGCGGTCCAGGCCAGGTTGACTGCCGTCTCCAGCTTGTCGCTCACCTTCTGGTAAATGGAGCCTCCAAACTCAGCACCATCATTGCTTCAAAGATCATAAGCATAAGAGAGGTCTCACGCTGCTGGAACCGAAATCTAGAATTTCTAACTAAAGAGGTGCTGGGGCTCATTCAAATGCATTCATCCACTTTATTTTCTTTCAGTTTTCTTTAGTTTTGTTGGTAATTTGTCTTTATGGTTCGAAAAGGCTTCCATATAAGGAATAGTGCTTTTCTTGGAAACCGCCTTTTATTTTTTCATTGACAGACAAAGTTACCAGGCAGAGACATGAGAAATGACGACCTCTGAGCCTTGCATGAAACACTGCAGGAAGAACCTGCCATCCAAATGTTGTTGTTGTTTTTTTTTAGTACTCTTTTATATTGCACATTTATTTTAAGCCAGGAATCAAAAGCTCCAAGTCCAACTGTGATTGTTCAACAAGCTGTGGTGCTGGAAAAATGCCTCCATTGTTTGCATTTTGTGGAGTGAAGCAACAGATGTGTTTTTTCCTCAAGAGTTGTAAACTGCCAGTGATATCATATAACTGTATTGTATAAATTACTCGACTTCTGTCTAACACCACACATTTTACCGTTATAGCTGCAGCGTTGGCTGGAAATTGACGCTGAGCCTCTTGTTGCCATTGTTAAATTAATGTGAGCATGTTTTCCGTGCAGTTTAATTACACTCATAATGAACAACAGACTTATCATTTTGAGGATTACCACATTTAGCAACTCGGAGCATACAACAGAAAAAATGTGTGCCTCTTCTCAGTTGTATAACTCTGCAGATGTTAACACAAGTAAACATACTTTGTGTTAAGTTACTTGCTGGGTTGAGCTTGCAAAGACTGCTCTGTTGCGTTTTATTATCTCTTCAGGCTGTTAAGACTCCTCATTTTGCATGGCAATGAAAAAAACACATAACCATGTTGGCATTGTAAAAATTAAACATATAGTTATCTATTATCTAATGATATTTTTTAACAGTCACATGTGTATAGCCATTTATAGATTGCGGGAAAACAAATTTTAGATCAAGGGAACTTAAAGTTTAATCCTGCGAAATAAAACAAAGAGTAGACAGTACTCACACATTGGTGTGCAGCTGGAAGTCTCCCGTCTTGTAGCCAATGGCAAAGTTGTTCTGGGTCATCTTGGATTTGGCAGTGTCAAAGCTCATCTGATAACCGGCGAGCCAGCCCTCGTAGCCGACGACGGCAGCTCCGTGGATGGTGGGGCCGGCAAAGTCAAAGTCAACATCGCAACCCAGGTTAACGTACTCGCGCTTGTAGGCGGTCTTGACTTTGCCGCTCTTCTTGCTGTTGATGAGAAACACAGTTTTGGTTAACCTTAACAGAAATGACAACAAAGTCGGATCAGGCATCAAAAAACATTTGTAGTGCATACTTTTAGTCCATTTACCAAGCTACTCCAAGGACGTTAAATTTACATTCACCTTGTAAACATATAGAAAACAACATCTTCTTGCATAATGTGTCACCATTATACAATAAAAACACACAAATTATGTAAATGCTCCGAACTATGATGTAAAGTTCAAGTTACGCTGGCAGAGACTGTGTCTTTATTGACATTGTACATTAGGTTAAACCTGTTTTTACAGTGACCGTTCCAATAAAACATATTCAAACAAGATGGCTGCATCCTCAACCATGCTGACATAAACAGAGAGCAGCATTACTCTGTGAGATTTGATATGAATGGAAGGTAAGGTTAGAAAAAAAGAATATGGAGCCGCAGATGGCTTGAAGATGCAGACAGTGTGGTCCATCTGCTTTTCACAGCCGTCTCAGGCCACAACATGTAAAATGTTTAAACCCACTACAGTTTTTAACAGACCTTTTGACAGCACACGAGGGAAGTCAGACTGTGGAACGGCTTAGACTACAAGCCTACCAAAACTTCTGACCTGCCAGAAACCCACCCATACGTTCAAGAGCCAACTGTGGTAATTAATCAGGTCTTATGAACAGTTTGAGACTAAAATATGCACAATGTCTGCCCAGATTTAGAGGATTCTCAACCCTTCTTTTTTTTTTTTAAAAAAAACAAAAAACAAAAACAAATGTTTGTCATGGCTGATTTACTGCCTATGTCCTCTGTTTTTAAGTGCTTTAAGACGTTACAATAAGGTTATGTAAATGTTGCTTCTTCATCGAGTATGTCCTTAAGGCACCCCGGAGAGTTGCAAAACCCACTTCAGAAAACAACTGTCATATATTAACACCCCCCCAGAGATATTTCTAAACACATGCTCTTTGCCAGCTGTCGGCTCAGGTAGCAAATGTGATATGAAAATCATTTTTCTCTAAAGGCCATAATTCTGGGTGATGGAGAAAAATGATCAGCCACGTTTCCTACTTTTACACTGCCAAAGTGTGCTGGTGTTTACTTCCCACACCGCAGCCTTGAACATGCCATCTCAGTGTAGCAGGGTAACTTCACCCTCATCAACCTTCAGTATGAAAGAGGATGTGCTTCCTCTGGGCCACGTGCCATTTTCCTCATGTGACTCACACCTCATAGAGAGTAAACATATTAGGGATTGCCAGAGCAGCTGGGCACACTTGTAAAACTTGTTTTTGTTTATTCCTCACAGGGAACAACAAACTACAAAACACAATTCATGCACACAAAAGTGCAAATCCCAACAGCCTATCCCAGTAATGTGTTTCAATAGACCCGTTCCATATCGGGACTGGGATCACATGGCTGACAACTACACTGGTCATAAGCATGTATGACACAGATCAGGTTGCAAAAGTGACTCATGTAGAGAAGCAGCAGGCAGAGCAGACCACGCTGGTTGAGTGTGTTGAGATGAGAGTTCAAGTAAAATCCACATGAAACTAACTTTTCTATCAATTTAGTAATAATTTATTTGAAAACCAGTATCTTACCCAGTGTTTGGCGAGAAGGTTGTGTCAAAAGTCAACTTCAGGCCCTTGGCAATCTGTAAGAAACAATGACGGAAACCATTTGACCTTAAAAGAAATGAACGTTGCCGTGAAATGCTCAGTGGGTAGATACTAATTTTAGACACCTGTTGTTAAATAACAGGTGTAGAAAACGTTTGAATGTTTTCCTGACCTGATCTTCGACAGTGATTTCCGTTCCCAAGGTGTTGTCAGTGTTCCACTTCTCAGTGAAGGTCAGGCCGTATTCTGCCCTCTTATATTTAGTTTCCAGGCTGCCCACAACTTTGCTGGTATCAGTGTTGGAGGAACCAGCTGTTTTGAATTCCTGAAAAGTGACAATTTTAGAGAAACATCAATCACAAGATTTGAAAGATGAGTTACGCTGAATAAAATATCTATGGATCAAAAGAAACTCATTCAGTGATATCTCATTACATTTGGCTGTCAGTCATACTTTGGCTAGGCTGATCGGCAATAATCCCTTGAGTTAAAAACAAATATAAATGAAGTGTGGCACATTTACTGTGGTTGAACTTCTGGGCTTGTTACCTTTATGGCTGACAATGTCAATAAAGTGTATCTGAAAAAGCAGGTTGGGCTTCAACAATGGCATTCTTCTTTTTCAATGAAGCGCTAAACTCAAAATCAAATAATCATGTCTCAAATAAACAAGACAGCACATCCCAAATTTCAAAGTTAAAGACAAAACATCATTTTGTCGTCTCCTGACTTGAAACGTTGTGATGTGCTACCTTCTTACACTTTGTTTTAGGAAATGCCAGCGAAATATTTTAAAAACAGGAAGTGTCATAAACTAAAAATGCGAATGTGAATATTTATAGCGCAAAATCGACATTATCCTGTGCAACTTTAATATGGTGTTTAATTGCTTAAATTTAAATTAAGTATGTTCGACTTTTTAAATTCTTAATCCACAGAGAAATGAACTTACCACTCCACTGGCTGACTTCGTCTTGACATCGAGCTTCACCAAGCCAAAACCTGACGAAAACAATGTGAGGTACTGATTTCAAAGCTCGTCTACAAAATAAACTACACTAGGAAACACATATGATTTAAAATCACAGTATTCCTCGGAAGAACCTAAAGAAACCATACCATAGCCTTTGTTGAAGATGTCCTTGGCAGATTTGCCCAGGTCAGCATAGCAGGGAGGCACAGCCATTGTATCTGGAGAAAGAAGCAAAATGCAACATTAAAATTACTCTTCTAATACAAAGTATATTTCTACCAGCTGAAGTCTAGTTAAAAAGAAATCCAAAATTTAATGATCTAGACTAAATTATAAAATTAATAACATATTTCCTGATGAATTTAGCAATTTACCTCCTCTAAGAATTAGTGTGGCATATGCATAACACTAATATCACAGCTTCAAATGCAAGGTCCATAAGCAAAGCTGTTAAATTGCAAGCTTTTGGGCACACGTCTTTCATGATATGAAGGGCACCAAGATTTGGCCTTAAGGGCCAACATACCAACATACATGTACGGTATCCTGAGATTAAAGTGTTTAAATGCAACAGAGCTACAAACACATTAGGAAAATGATTTGTGCATAAATGAAATAAATTACGTTTTCAGGCTATACATTTCTTACTCTTAAGATTTCTCGTAAATATGGGCTTGTAAAGAAGCCATTGATTCTTAAAGCACAAGAAAACAAACCTGCTTTATGAGGATGTCAATTGCAATAGTACCTGTTCTTCCTGTCATTGCTGCACCTGTTGAGTGGAGCTAGACCTTCCATTAGTGTGCATTAGTAACCAGTGTCATGTTCATGTTGCACAGATCTTCCTTGCTGCACAGTCTTGACCTGTACCTGATGCATGTATGAGTCTTTGCTGCACACTGTCAAACCTTTTCTTTACTATGAAATGAGTCTCATGTTATCAAGTTGTGGTTTAAGTGCTGATTTATACACTTTCACAATCACACAGCTGGTTTCACTTTTATTTCAACACGTCTGGCACAGTGACAGCATTACTATACAGCAGGTACAGTATCATTTCAAGTGCCTGACAGCTGATAGACAAGGTTACTGACTGACACAGAGGAGCCATTTTGCCGCACTGTAGTGCTTACTTCAGGCCTGGCTCTTATAAAACTACTCCTTTACGTGAATTGGCAGGAACAGCTAGGCGTGGCGGGGCACATGCCCGGCCCAATTATCGAGGATGGGTTAATTAACCAGTTCACTCCGCCACCTACCTCACCACTGCTCTCTAACTAGGCCGTAGAGAGGTTAACCAGACGCTCACTGACGTTTAACTAACAAGTTGTAACTATTTTCTCAAGAGTGGCTCTGCAGAAAAACAGCCACTTTTCCAGCAGCACGAGACTTGCAGCTGAAAGCAGAGCTCGCGTGCTTTAACCTGACATGTGTCAGACGCAGCGTGCCGAGCGCAGCTAGCTCGGCTAACTTCGCTAGCCTGCAGCGCGCCGGTGTATACAGCGCGCTAAAACGCTACTTCTCCTTTGTTACGGAGCTGTATGACGGTGTCAGGCGGGTTAAGAAGTTCTCTTACCAGAAGAGGATGGCGCTAGCGGTAAACTAAAGTGACTTTTGTTGGAGATGTTCCTCACACCGCACGGCCCAGGCAGGCGTCACCGGCAGAAGGGCGAGCTGAAGGAGACTGCACCGCAACGAAATCCACAGCTATCACATCCCGGCTCAGGACCCGGCGCGGCCGCACATGTGCCTGAGTGAAAATGCTTTCCTGTCAAAGCACTCTTCTTATTTTTTAATTCGTTATTATTTGATGTATTTGATTGATGCTATGACATGCTATTTAAATTTATATTTATTGCTTTTATGCGTCTGTTATTAATGTTTTATGTTATGTTACTGTTACCATTACTGTTGCTGTGCATCTCTGCCCCCTCTCCCTTTCGCTTTCCTTTATGTCATTTTGTCATCTACTATAATTGAATTGTTTTTACTACACCCACATATTCTCATTCATACTTAAATAAATAGATGTTCTACTTTTGCTTTTCCCTCTGCTTCAATTGCATTTATTGCAGCGACTTGTCCTCTAAACATACAATAAATGGGCAACTTTAAAAAGAATGAGAGGAGTATAGACATTTAAAAAAAAAAAAAAAGATAAAATACAACAGGCCACAGTAACAATATTAACATCCCAGTAATAATCATAATAATAATAATAATAATAATAATAATAATAATATAATCCGATACACATGTACTACATATTACCTTAGACTGTGTCTATGCCACGGTTGAACAAACAGGTCAGTGCCCCTCTCCCTTTCGCTTTCCTTTATATCATTTTGTCATCTACTATAATTGAATTGTTTTTACTACATCTGTTGCAAGTATTCAACTTGTTTGCAAAAGCACTTTGCAAAACCTGTTTTTAAAGGTGCTATTTAAGCAAGTTATTATTATCAAAAAAAAAAAACGACTGTTGTGTGCAAAATTGAAACAAAGTTTGGAAGCCAGTTCTGCCACCTTAGTGTCAGATAAGGTCAAAGTTAGGCTACTTTATTTTTTCCCCTGGAGGAAAATAGCCTTGGGTTATGAAAAATTGCTGCATCAAACCAGACATGACAGTACAAAACATTTAACAGAAACACAGTAAGAACATCACACACATACATGTGCAAAAGCATTTATTGTGATAAAAGACTATGCAAATTAATTAGAATTAGGCTATGGGGCATATACTACTGCTACCCAGCCACTCAAACACAAAGTCATGCAATATTTACTTGCATAATTACACACCCACATATTCTCATTCATACTTAAATAAGTAGATGTTCTGCTTTTGCTTTTCCCTCTGCTTCATTTGCATTTATTGCAGTGACTTGTCCTCTAAACATGCAATAAATGGGCAACTTTAAAAAGAATGAAAGGAGTATAGACATTTAAAAAAAAAAAAAGATGAAATACAATAGGCCGCAGTAATAAGATAATCCGATACACATGTACTGCATATTACCTTAGACTGTGGCTATGCCACGGTCGAACAAACAGGTCAGTGCATCTTTTTAATGTTTTACAAATATATGGCAAAGGTAAAAAAAAAAAGAAAAGAAAAAAATAACTACAACAAAAACAGAAATAAAAACAGCTCGCCGCTGCAGAGGCAACATCCTTTAACCTGTTGGAGAATGAAAGAAATTTCAAATGAAGAAGAAAGAGAAAAGAAAAAAATGAAAAAAATAAAAAAATAAATACTGAACTACAATATGTATGCTGTAAGATATCCTAATATTTACCATTTCACTGCTGAACCACATCATTCTCCACTTGGTACCTCTGGAAAAAGAAGAAGAGACACATGTATAAAAGTTTTTGGTAGATTTTTACTATGTTTCTTTTAAATACTGTGGCCAGCAAGAATAGGGTGAAAAGGATAACAAAAGGTACTTTTATATTTTAGCATTCTGTCTATTTAACACTCTTATGTATTAGCATATATTGTGGTTACTTCGCCTGGCATGTTTCCATGTTCTCAACATTACTGTTCATTACATACAGTACATAAAGCTGAAAAACAATGTCATTTACAGCAGAACTGCAACATTTTAGATGTGATTATATTAGATTTCATCAACATGGCTACCTTTACAATAAAACATATTTTCCATATGCTTGGTTGAGTTCTGATTACTGCATCTATGTAATATCAATAAAGGTACATTATAGAACTGTAGTTAAACCAATGATGATAATCCTCTTTTTTTATTTGAAAAATTATATTTAAAAATTATTCCACATAGTTTACCATAGTTACGGCTGATGATTCAACTTTGGTCTGCCCTAAAGAGAGACAGTAAAAACACCTTTTACTGACGTCTCACTGCTCGATGACAGTTATGCACAATAGCCCTCATTTGAAAACATTTTTTACACACATTGGCTTTATCAGTTCACCATACTTACTGTGTCTTTTGAACATGAACAAACTGAACAAGGTCACCAACACAACGAAGATCAACACACTCAGACGGATGCTGAAAATCGTCAAGTGATCAGAAGGGCTGCAGCATGAAATTTTAAGCACACAACGCAAAGTTTTATTATTATTTTTTCAAACAGACTTAGGTAAACAGTGCTACATTATAATCTAAAATCTATTCATCATATTGGTAATTTACAAAATATCTGTTCTTACAGTATCTAATATCAGTCAATCAAGTCACAGCTTCCCATAAGAACTGTTTTCTCAATCACAAAATGATCGAATTTCTCCAAATACAGTTATATTAATGCAAAGACTGCTGACCTTGGGTGTTCCCTTTGAGTTGTGGGTCCTTTAAGGGGAGGTGTAAAATCCACACCTTCAGGAGTGGGTGACACAGTTGCTTTTGCTGAACAAATAATTTGAATTAGCACTATAATTACAAATGTAATACAAAAATAAACAATGCTGCCATCACTTCAACATTAAATTAAAACGTTTAGAGATTTTTATTATAAATTCAAATTACTTAATACTTACTGTTGGTATGTTGTTCATAGACAGTTACATGCACTGGCATCTGTAAGTCTCCTTTAACGCAATAATACCAGCCGCTGCTCTCCATCTTCAGTCCACTCATAGTTACAGTGAAAACACCGCGGACTCTCCTGATGATAGTCACTTTTGTTCCATGTATTGATCCAGATGAACTTGTCACACAGGAGCTGCCCAGCTTGCACCACTTTACGCCTCCAGAGTTTCTGTAGTGACAACTGATGGTCATGTCGTCTCCAATAAATCCTGTCATCTCCTGTTGAGCCACATATAGACTGGGTGTACCTAAAAAGAAAACAAATTAAACAGAAAACTACGGGTAATGTGATAACAGTTACTCAACAGAACTAACAATGACATTTTCCTCTGAATTGTTAAAATGTCACAAGGGATTTGAAACGTGCGTGAAGATGATTTAAAGGCTGTTACCTGTGGTGACTGCCAGGTGAAAATAATTTCTATCATCTCGCCCTCCATCAATCTCCACAACGCACCAGTAATCAGTGTCCTCAGTCGTCAGATGGTTTATAGTCACAGTTAAGATTCTTTGACGTTTGTCATCAGAGATTGAAAACTTTGCAGAATTTTGCTGGTTTGTTTTAACTTTAAAAATGCAGAGGGCCCAGAAATATCCTTTACACAAGCCTTTCACATGGTTTATGTATTGTGAGTCATAAAGACATGGGATAACTATAGAAGCTCCAGTTGTCACTGAAACTTCATTGACTGTGGTTATCCCGTGAATTCCTGCAACAAGAAGAAATACAGGATTATTGCTACTGCTAACTATAATCTTTTTTCATATGACCGGCATACTGTTCATATTAGCTGTTTTACTTATTAGGTCATTAGCCTACAGTCTTCAAAATATTTGAAATAAAAAAACTGAAATTGAACTGAAATTCAAAGATTTAGTTGCATAGAAAAGACATTTCTAAATTGTAATCTGACCCTTAAAACCCACCTCTTAGACCGGTGAGGATGAGAAGCAAGCAGAGATGAACAGTCATGATGGCGAGTGAGCAGCAGACTGCTCTGTTTCCTGATTTTACATGCTCTATGACTGTACCTATGTGTCTTGCAGTTATATTGTGAAATACAAGTTAGGGTTTTAGTGACTCCTTTTTCTTATGAACCAAACATTGCTGCATTTTACTGTTTGCACAGTAAAGGCTATAAACTTATCAGTGTGCTCCAGCCCTTTTATTCTCTCTTGAATTGCTGCATTTTACTTCCTTTTCATATCATGAAGCCACAAATCAACTATTTAAAAAGGGCTTTACACCATTTATTAGACTATATCAGATTCAATTACATCAACATGACCACCTTCGTTTTAATAGCAAGAATGAACCATTTCATACAAATGCTTTTTAAGGCCTACCCATGATCAGAGGAATTACCATAAGTTTACTGTAGATTTAAGGGTACGGTCCAGCGGATACATTTAGAGAAATAGATGCATGTAGACCGAAATGTGTCATTTAAAAAAAAAAAAACCCAACAACAACATGGCCTTGAAACAATTGCAATCTTTTTGCCCTTCATCCAACAGTAATAGAGATAGTAAAGCTTTTGGCAGCATCATCCTCTATATTGCCATTGATAACATTTGCTGCTCAGAGGGTCATCAGTGTTTTAAGAAATTTGTGTTTTATGTTGATAGTCAGAACATTATCATGAAGGGCAGTTAGCCTGGAGCACTAAGTCAATCAATCTATGTGATACGATAGACTTGTTTTTAAAGTGTGTGAATAATATGCACCACTCTAACTGTGCTTAAAGTGTCTGCGATTACATGACAGCATTTCTGGCATATCATGTAAAGTCTACTGTCACACAGTACGCCACCTGTGCAACTTTTAAACTTTTATCTACATTTTTATATAAAACACATTTTGCAAGAAAAAAAGAAGAAGTTATTGCAAAACCAAAGAGTAGATGACAACAGCCATCCTGAAGCCTCAAGTTCATCATTTTAGCCATTGCCATCTTATTATTTTGAAGCCAGAAGTGACCATATTTGGACATGCTGGACATATCTGCATGCTGGCTGTAGAGGAGTGAGGGGTGAATCTGACTGAGAAGCAGAGAACATCATCAGCAGACAGCCTGTCCTCCCTTAAATATGCATAACTCTTGGCCTTAATAAAATGTAAACGGATAACTGAAAACCCAGTCCAGTCGGTCTTTTGACCTGTTGCAGAAAAAAAAACAAGGAGGAAAAAAAAGCAAAGAAAAAAAAAATCCCAAAATACTGAACTGCGTTGCATAAAAAAGTGTCAGACTGGGTTTGACCTCTTAATATTTAACCTCTGACTGCTGCTTTAACCACAGAACTTCTTCATCCTTTTCTGTATGAGATCTCTGGGTGAAGAAGAATAGACAGACATGAAAGTTTACCTTTTTGATGAAATTCAAACTTTTTTCATTCAATTACTGGTGTGGACTACAAAATGACATCAACAAAATATACATTTTAAGGACACAATAAAAAGGTAATTTAATAAAGGTCTTAGTTAAAAAAAAAAGTACCTTATAGTCTGAAATCTATTCATCATACTGGTCATGTAATGCACTTTCATTTTACAAAATCCTGTAAGTTAATGACTGACAGACTGCTTTTTTATTTCCTGATTTTACATGCTATGTGGGTATAATGTGTGGTTTTGTCTACTAATACTGGGTAGCGCAAATTAGGATGTCAGTGATATAGTGCTACCTCTTTTTACTTACGTGCTAAATATTGCAGCATTGTCCTTCCTCTTCAGTGAAGGTGCAAACAAAATGTTTTGGTTTTTTTGTTAAAAACAACATTTTATTAGAATCTTCCAGGGGAGTCTTGGAAAATGTTTAAATAACATACATTGCTCTAATTGGGCTTAAAGTAAGATTATAACAACTTTTATATAATATTCATTTTTACATCTACTGCCACAAAGAATACATCTGTGCACTATTTAAAGTTTAATCTACATGTATAGCGTAGACACACATGCAAAGTTAAAAGCAAACACAACATATGAAAACACAAAAAGAAAATAACATCAGGAAAGAGGTGTATCAACCAGAGGAGCTGAATATACATCATCATTCATTTTAAATCAGCACTTAAGAAACATCAATGTTCATGACAAAAGTACAGACTAAAATCAAAAACAAAAAAACAGGGTCATAACATTTCTCCTGCAGGCTCCGTAGCCACTAAAGATGCTCTCAACCTTTTATAAGTGGTTGAGATGTAGGGTGGGGATGACATTTACAGCTTTTGCTGGTGCTGAGCCAAACTGCTGTGTGTTATATCCTCATCTTTTCCTTTAACCTGTTGCAGAACAGGAGAAAAAAACAATTAGAAGGAAGATCAAAGATAAACCAAACCAAGAGTCTACCACCACACTAGCAGCTCTCTGATGACTTGTCCACACTGACACCGCTAACACACTGATTTTAAGAAAGAATGTGCATTTTCATCATCTTGGTTTTGTGTGTTAACATGCTGACATTTGCTAATAAGCACAAAACACAAATTGAGCTGAGGCAGATGGGAATATCATTTGGTTTGCAGGTATTTGGTCAGAAATCAGAAATTTAAAAAATGACCTGATGATGGCGCCAGATAAAAAGTTAATGGATCACCAAAGTTGTTAAAATACATCCTCTGGACTTCAGGACTATCTGTACCCAATTTTGCAGTAATCCATCCCATAACTGTTGATATTTTAGGCTGGACCACAGCGGTGAACGTACAGACAGACAGACTTACTGATATTGCCATCCATAGAGCCATGCTGCTAGTGAGGCTTAATGTGGAAAAAAGTACACTCTGTACAGTATGTGAGAAACAGTATGAAGCTGGGTTTGGATCTTTTGAAATTTACCTTTTATACAGTTTGGTGTTGAACAGTAACCACAGAGCTGTACGTCACGTCCTCATCACTCTTAACATCTGACCTCTGGGTAAGAGAGAAGAGGCAAACGTGCAACAGTGATCAATTAATTTTAAAAAATACTTTCGCTTTATTCAATTGTGAATGTGTATGATTAATAAAAGCTATTTAGGTGAACTTGTTTGTCTTTTTGTGTACTCATGTTGTGTAATATAAGTTGTGGTTTAAGTGACTTTGGGCTACCTTATCTGAAGTTTTTTTCATGTACTTAACATCGCTGTATGTTACTTCCTCGTCAGCCTGATAAAGACACGAACCAAATATTTTTCACAAAAATGTTTTACACTATTATATTAGACAACATCTGATTAAATTACATCAACATGACCCTTGTCAAAAAATAAATAAAAAAAGAAAACCATAGAAAACCATTTTATATAAATACTTCCTTTTCAGGCAAACATGTGATCAGAGGAATTACCATAAGAGTTTAGCAAATATCTTTGCTGCACTTTCAGAAAACCATATTTCATACAATAGGAAAAAAAAAAAAAGTTTTAAATTAAGGTGGTTTTTGTTTTTAGATCAAGTAGAAACAAAAGGTTTAGCCCTAATAATATGCATATTAGTTCCTTACCTTAACAGTATTGTATGTTACTTCCTCTTTAGCCTGTGTTGAAAGAGCAGAATATAGAACATGAATGGAAAGTATGAACCAATAACCTTAACTGGTTTATTCATTAAGCCTATAAATGTGATCAGAGATGCTCTCAAGTACATTTCTGTCTTTCAGCACTTACTTTTTTTGGTCATTATACAGCCCAGCCACAGGGCTGCCCCAAGATGTAAGAAATGCCCCAACAATTGTATTTTTTAAAAAACCAAACTGAAAACCTTATTATTGACAAGTGCTTGGCTCTTACTGAACATTTTTAAAACCCAAGGTCTTATTTTCTTTATATTATTTTCAATGATTATCATTATTATTTGCTTATTCTTTCACGGTTATGTTCTCTTGTGTTTTAATTCTATTGTTTTAACTTTGAATTGTTATTTTAACTTCATTGTTTTAAATCTCTCTGCACAGCACCTTAAATCTACCTTTGTGTATAAAACAAAATTGCAATGCCTTACTCTAATTTACTATGAAAAATTCACGAGAATGATAATTGATAATTAATTCAATATTAATGTTATATAAAATGTACATGTACAGTGAAACACTAGTCCTGCAGCTGCAAAGGGCCAGTACAGTATAGTCTCCGAAATGTTTACTCTTGATTTTGCTTGGTATCATTACAGTGTTATATTAAGCAAATGGCCAATGATACAAGTCTCCTTTGTAAAAGTAGCATCAGCATATCTTACCGTTGTTCTGGCTAATGATTCTGCTTTGGTCTGCTCTAAAAGTCAAGCAACAAAATCTCCCATTAGTGACTATCAATGCTCAGTGATAATAATTATGGTAAAATGTGCATAAATAACAAACAGTTCAGGCATGAATTGGATTAATCAAAATTATGTGTAGACTCACTGTATCTTCTGAGCATAAACCAGATGAACAAAGCCACCATTGCAATGAAGATCAGCAAACCCAGGGGGATGATCAAATGCGTTAGGTCTCCTGGAGATCTGCTATATACATTTAAAGTACACAGTGCAAATGGATTAAAATGAACAGACTTGTTTAGACATTCCAACACTGTACTGTAGTTGTATGCAAATAAAAAGGCATCTGACCTTTGTTTACCCTGACCTGTGCTAAGTGTCTGGTCTGCAAAAAGGAGGGTGAGATTCACAGGTTCAGGAGTGGGTAATAAGATTGTTTAACAGCTTTTTTTAATGTAAAAAAAAAATTACATATGACTTTAATTGACAAATATTTTTCATTTACAACATTATGCTTAGCATTCATAATTACTTAATACTTACTGGTGGTGTTTTTCTCATTAACAGTTAAATGCACTGGCACTTGTAAGTCTCCTTTCACACAATAATACCAGCCGCTGCTCTCCGTCTTCAGTCCACTCATAGTCACATTGTAAACATTGGGGACACTCCTGATGACAGTCACTCTTGTTCCATGTATTGATCCAGATGAACTTGTCACACAGGAGCTGCCAAGCCTGCACCACTTTATATCTGTCACTACAGAGTTTCTGTAGTGACAGCTGATGGTTATGTTGTCTCCAATAAATCCTGTCATCTCCTGACGATCCACATATAGACTGGGTTTACCTTTAAGGAGAACAAAAAGTTAAAATTGTGGTATTCTTTGGTACATTCTGGTGATGTTTCAGAGATGCTGGAGTTACAACTGGTGGATAAATACAGTCCTCAAACAAAACATTTATTCTTATTACTTTTTAGTGACACAGTTGCGTTCACTAAAGTTTTTAAATGTAAATAAAGATAATGTAAGGGCTCTTACCACTAGTGAGTGACAGGTGAAAATACGCTCCATCATCTGACCCTCCATTAACCTCCACAGCACACCAGTAATCTTTATCTTTCGGGCCTTTTATAGTCACAGTGAAGATTCTGTGGATTTTGTCATCAGAGATTAAAAAATTTCCTGAATTTTCTCGGTTTGTTTTAACTGCATATGAGCAATGGTTCCAGTAATATCCTCTGCACAAATATTTCACATGGTTGACATATTGTGAGCCATAGAGACATGGAATAGAAACTGGATCTCCAGCTTTCACTGGCACTTTACTGACTGTTGTTATGCTGTGAATTCCTGCAACAAGAGCACAGAGAGCGTTTCAGTGGAAATATTCAAATACAATAATCTTCCTTTGTATAACATGGCTATTGTTCATATTAGTTGTTGTTTTATATTAGCTCACCGTAATCTTCAAAATACATAAATATACAAAACAGAAACTGAATGATACTGATTGTCAAATGGACAGTTAGAATTATAATTTTCTGACATAACCGCTGTAAGTATAGAATATATGTAAAAAACTATAAAATTATTACTGCGACTGACCTGTTAGTGCAGAGATGATGAGAAAAAAGCAGAGATGAACAGCCATGTCGATAAGAGTCAAAAATGTCACAAATTGACATGAACCAGTGGACTGTAAGCATGATTGTCTACTTCCTCATTTTCCAAAATACACAAATGCAAAAGTTAAAATTGGTCTTCCTCTACTGTAAGGAAGTTGCCTTACATTAGTTAGTTAGGTAATGTATATCTATGCAGCTACAGCACACCATATAGATCATATAGATGTGAATGTGAAGTCTAGTGAATACAACATTTACAATGAAAAGACCAGCACTCCAAGTGTATGGGCTGAATTATCTTCATTTATTTAAGACATGGCAGTTGAAACAATTGAATGATTAATAAAATTAGGATTTTCTTGACATAACTAACTGTCAGACAATGAAAATATTATGTACAGAGATGTATGCTAATTGTTTCCTGCCATGGTTTCAGATCACTTTTTGGCAATTGAAAGTAGGCACGCCTAGACTGTCAAAAGTGAGAGAAACACATAGGAAAATAGAGAAAAATATAGAAACACAGAATGGCGAGGAAGCCCTTAATGTGAATTGTTGAATTCTGTTGACAAAAATCACAGGTGACTGTGCGCCAATTGTTCCTAATGAGTAATCTCTGTATTTCGAGGGAAAGTAAGCTTCAAGAACAAAGGAAGCCAAAATGTTTTACTGTTTATGTTTTAAATTATGTTTATGTCTTAAATATGTGATCGTCTATCTTCAAATGATTAAATGCAGGGTAGGGTTAGAAAGGTTTAACAGAAAAAAAATAAAAAGGAGAAGGAAGACGTTGCTACACAACCAAATGACAAAGCACACAACTTGCAACACGCTAGTTTAAAACAAAAAATATTTACAAAAAAAAATAAAAATCCACTAATAGAGACAAAAAAAGACAAACATTTACATTCTGTGGTGGTGCTAACCCAATGTGCTGTATGTGACATCCTTGTCTTCTGCTTTAACCTGCTAAAGAAAAGAAGCTAATATGATCATCAGGAAGGAAGGACAAAGCTAATCCTATTTAAATCTGACAAAGAATGAACTAATCGGCTAAGAGGACATCTTTTGTCACATTCTAGAAACTAGAAAAAACACTTTGTCTTGTAATACTTACCCTTTTTACATTTTTTTTCTTTACGGTAACCACAGAACTGTACATCACGTCCACATCATTTGCAGGATATGACATCTGGGTAAGATAACAGAGCGAGAATTAAACACTTTCCATTTCTTTTGATGAATTTCAAATTGTTTTATGAAGCTGCATTTGGTGTTATAAGAAATTAGATCCCTGAGAGTTCCTGTGTGCCTTTTAAGGTGTTTGTATTGTTTAATAGAAATTGTAGTTTTATTGTGTTAGTGTTACCTGGCCTGATGACTTTTTCTTGAGGCCAACATTACAGTATTCAGCAACCTCTTCAGCCTGTGTTGAGGAAGCAAAACAAATGTCATTTACAGAAAGACTGAGTTCAATTAAAATGACCACCCTTGTTAAATAGTTACCATGTCATATAGAATGCTTTTATTTAAAGGCAAACACATCATTGATTTCTGTGGTTACTGTGTTCTCTTGATAAAAATTCACAAGGATATAGCACATCAGGATGTATTTTATACTATTAGAAATCCATCTGCAATGGCGTAGTCTGGCAGGTTATATTCTCCTGCACAGGGATTGTGTATTCATTGATTTTTTTTACATCTTGTTTCTAGATATCACTGCAGTTATGAGTTACCTGGCGTGGAGCTTTTCTCTTGTGTTTAACAGTACTGTATGTAACTTCCCCGTCAGCCTGTGTTGAAGGAGCAAAGCAAAGGACTGTCTCAAACCTTGCTCTATGCAGTTTCATAAATTAGAAACACTATTATAAAAATATTTTTAAAAAACTATTATGTATGCTAAAATAATCAACATATAGATAAGCATGTGTTGACAGAAAAAAACAAATGTCAGAGAACTGAAATTGAGAAGCTGCTGAGGTTTTGGATTTTGCATCACACAGTTCATATGATATTGTATTATTGCCATACTTTTATGCCATTTTTTTCACAGCTAGATTCTTTACAAGGCAAATAAAAAGCATCTAATCTAATCATCTGATCAGAGAAATAACCATAACTGAAACATGCACAGAACATAAATTAAAAAATAAACACAAAATTCAGTCAGTTCATTAATACCAAAATTGGGTGAATGCTAATGCAGAAGCAATTTGCTTAAGGTTAACTAATATGCTTATTCTTCGATGTCAAGTATTATCATTGAGTAAAACTACAAATATCTATCTATATAGAATATCTATATAAATGGATCTCTCTCTCTCGCTCCCTATATATATATATATATATATATATATATATATATATATATATATATATATATATATATACATGTACATACACACACACACACACACACACACACACTACATATATATATATGGTATGTATATATATATATTACATACACACATTTCTCAAGGCCTTTTGATGTTAGGAATAGGATTTAGCTAGAAACCAAAGTGTTGGACAAATTGAAAAGCTTTTCCCCATAATGCCCCGAGATGATAAGTTAAGGGATCATAAAGGTATTAAAATTCATCTGTTTATGTCAGAACCAAATTTCATTGTCAATCTATTAAATAGTTGTTGAGACAGTTCACTCTGAACCAAAAACTCATAGCACTACAGTAAAAGTTAGAGGATCAGCAAGTCATTGGGATACATTGTCCTTGGAACCATGAATGTCTAAGCATAATTTGCACGGTACATAATTGCATATTTCACTTGATAAATGAAAAGGTTGATTACACTTAAAAAATAATTTAGGAGATCCCAAAAGTCATCATTCTTTAGCTGTCAATACATTTTACTAAACAAAAAAGGGTAAATATTTTATGAAAATAATAACCTTGTACAATTTACGGTACTCTTGGTATCACTAAAGCATATAACCATGATAGGACCTTTACCTAAATACTGTGACTTGATGTACTTCTTGTAAAAAGAAATCATGATGGAGTATTAGTCCTCATATCTTACCGTTGTTGTGGCTGATGATTCGGCTTTGGTCTGTTCTAAAAGTTAATCAAAAAAGTTGGCAATGCAAAATTGTCTAAATTTAAAGTAAATAAATTTAAATATATTTTGTATAAACTGGATGAATCAAACTTTCAAATGTTACTTACTGTGTCTTTTCAGCAAACACCAGATGAACAAGGCCACCACGACAATGAGGACCAACAAACCCAGAGGAATCAGGAGGCTCTTTAGGAGAAACGAAGCTCTGTGCACCATTTTAACAACATGACACAAATTAGTTAAGCTGTTCTGTTTTAAAGATATGCAATGCAGAATTTTCCTGAAAAGACTGTCTGTAGGTAATCATTTAATCATCACTTATGACCCACTAGAAGTGTGTGACTGTGTATTTTTTCTGCAGAGACTGCCCTATGGCTGGATTTTCTTTCTGTCTTTCTGTGTTTGGGACATTTACGGGCAAGTACCTGCACAACACAACATTTGAGGTTGGAGCTTTATTAACAGGTAGAGGTGTTAGATCACAAGCAGAAGGCATCCAAGAGACACAACACTGAAATACTGTAAGGCCAAATTTCAAACAAAGGTGAATCTGGGGTCGACTTTTACTTTCAGTTTTGCTGATGGTATTTACAAACTGCATTTTATTTACTTTAAACAATGCAACAATACAATATAATAGAACATCTATGAGGAAAATATTTAGATTTAGGTTCCCTTAACTTTGAATGCAAATACAAAGACTGACCTGCTCTGTCCATTTTTAATTGTACCATTTGGGCCATCACCAGTACCAGAAATGGGATTAGGAGTGGGTGATAAGCTGGAGAAACTGTCTGCTGCTGCGAGAGTGGATATAATTCAAAACAAGACAAGTATAAGTAGAGTAAAATTACAATATCTATGCCTTTTATCTCTTCAATGTTAAATCAAATGAAATGGCTGTACCTGAGAAATACTGAAGTACTCACCAGTGGTAGGTTTCACAGTAACAGTTACATGCACTGGCATCTGTAAGTCTCCTTTAACACAATAATACCAGCCGCTGCTCTCCATCTTCAGTCCACTCATAGTTACAGTGAAAACACCGGGGACTCTCCTGATGATAGTCACTTTTGTTCCATGTATTGATCCAGATGAACTTGTCACACAGGAGCCGCCCAGCTTGCACCAATTTACGCCTCCAGAGTTTCTGTAGTGACAACTGATGGTCATGTCGTCTCCAATAAATCCTGTCATCTCCTGTTGAGCCACATATAGACTGGGTATACCTAAAAGGAAAAAGATTTCAACAGAAAACCGTTGGGTAGACTGACAACAGTGAAACCCTGCCTCTAGTTTTTCCCCGTTGTCAAAAAATCACAAAGTATTTGAAATGTGCGTAAAGATGATTTAAAGGCTGTTACCTGTGGTGACTGCCAGGTGAAAATACTTTCTAACATATCCCCCTCGAGCAATCTCCACAACGCACCAGTAATCAGTGTCCTCAGTCGTCAGATGGTTTATAGTCACAGTGAAGATTCTTCGACGTTTGTCATCAGAGATTGAAAACTTTGCAGAATTTTGCTGGTTTGTTTTAACTTTAAAAGAACAGTAGGTCCAGTAATATCCTTTACACAAGGCTTTCACATTGTTGATGTACTGTGAGTCATAAAGACATGGGATAACTATAGAAGCTCCAGTTGTCACTGAAACTTCACTGACCGTGGTCATGCTGTAAATTCCTGCAACAAGAGCATTTCCAGCATTTTACGTACTGTATATATAGCCAACAATATTCCTCTTACATGTAATTGTCCCCAAATTACATATAATCTGAAGACAAACTGGTGTATTACTCATCTGAGTGTCATTTTAATACTTAAGTATTGACAGAAGTAGTTAAGTATTGACATAACCAGCTCAAGCACAAAACTAAACATCTGTTCAAATAAAATTACACGTCTACTGACCTGTCAGCCCGGTGATGAAAAGAAGAACTCTGAGATGAGCAGCCATGTCAGTGAGTCAGCAGAGCAAGGCAGAATGATATGGACCAATGCACTGACAGACTAATTCCCTTCTTGCTTATGTTACTAAACCTGCACTTTCAACTGTCTCTTCCTCTTCCTTTTAGGCAATTTTGTTCATTCGGTTTCATGATGACATAATAACGTGGCTACATTTTGCTTTGAGTATGTGAGTATACGAAACCTGACTTACAAAGTGCTTAACAGTAATGGAACAAACATCAATAAAATGTTTAAGGTGAGAAACAAAAATTAAAGGCTTTGTTATCATAAACACATTTGTCACATTGTTTACCAAAAGAAGCTAAATTATTTTAATTTCTTTTATAAAAATGATGAGGAAATGAAAAAGAAAATAAAGATACAGATGAAAAATGTGATATAGAAGCAAATGCAGTGGATCTTGTTAAAGCCAGTGTAGCAGGACTAGAGATGAAAATGAATAAATGAATAAATGTCCTCCCCGGATCAGGACAGTATTCAAGTGCAAGAGGTCACCTAGGTGGTAAAAGGAGCAACACAACTGAGTAAGCTAAACCATTTTACTAATTTAATGACAAAGTCTTTTCCTAAATGTGGTCATTTTCACTTGCCTCTGTTCTGCTTTTGGTCGATATTAAAACTTTTGATCTTACTTAATCTGTTTTAGTGTGTAGTGTGCTGTTGCTCAAACTTCCATCTACTGGTTCAATCTAATGAGAGAAAACAAGCAGAGAAGAAAATACTGATTAATTATGAGCTAATCATAACCCACAATACTAATCTATTTGAGTTATTAACAGACAGCTGATGTATTGAGATTCCTTAATGGATTATAAATTATCCACATACCATCTGTTTCACTTGCATACTATCCTTTATTACGGTACAGTAAGTCACACTGTCTTCAGGGATATCGTTCTGCTGGATGAGATTCGAAGTCAAAGTGATAACATTTCAAGGGAAAGAAAAATACAAAAAAAGGCAAAACTGTTTTCGGACACTATTGATTTTTTTCATATTGTGTTTAACAAAATAAAATGTTCTCGTCTGGCTTACCCTCTGCTGAGCTGCCACATGTTGATTGTGAACAATGGTAGCGTAGTGCACATCGGGATCACTCCCAGTGTGTAAGCCCTGAGGGATGAATTTGACATCTTACATTAACCTCATTGTATACGACATAACATTACAGTTATTTGCTTTCTCCTGTCGAACTGGACAGTTTGGTTAATTTGAATAGATCCTGAAAAGTTGTCAGAGGTTTGCCTTTATGGAGTGTATGTCAATGTTACGTTGAACACTGATTAACCATTGGTATCACAGACAGGCCAGCTATCAAACACCCCTTCCAAGACCATCTTAAATGTAAGAAAACCTTCTGATAACCATAGGAGCAAAAGGCATTTGTATGCAGTGTGCAGTATGCTATTTCCTCTTTGGGTTTAAAAATTCATGGTTGTTCGTAAAACAAGGTCTATATTTACCCTACTGTACCCTGCCACGCTTAGGTAGATGTAGTCATTTTAAGACAGTTACAGTCAGTGCAGTTATATCAGGACTGAGTAAGACACTTTTTTCGTTTCTCAAAACCTGTCTACGTCACGTGTTGTATGTATGATCAGTCCAAATTGGGACTACCTGTAAAATGTTTTTTTTTTACCAAGCAAAGAAGAAATATGCCAATGAGGACTATAACCATACGTTTATTACTTTACGCGTAATGAGATACATGTTTATATCTTACCGCAGTGATGTCAGAACGCTCAGGGTTACGTTTATCTAAAAGGCATACATTTTCAGAAAAAAAAAAACAATTATAAAATGACAGATATGTGATAACTGAATTTGATTTAGCTGAGATTAGAGCAGACTCACTACATTTGTTCATCATCTTCAATCCGAAAAAAGCAGCAGGAACAATCAACAGCAGTAAGCTGAGGGTGGTGGTGAGGACTATCACCAAATCGGAGCTAGAGGAAAAATGCAGATCAGAGGTACGCTTAACCACACATCAAAGGGTTATTTATGCTGTCTAAAATTAGCTTATGTACACATACCTCTTTTATAGTTTGAATATATAAAACAAAAATTGAATGTATTCAATTAGAATAAAGGCAACTGCACTTCATTCATGAGTAACATGGAGTTTAGCTGAAAGAAACTGCTTTATTATACACTATAATGCAACAAAAAAGTGCATGCTCAAGAGTGAACAAAAAAAAAATCACTTTCATGCACAAATATGTGCTTTAGTCTTTTGGAAAGATAAGTGTACAGGATATCTGTTGTGCTGCAAGCAATAAGGAAGGGAAAGGAGAAGTTGTTAACCAGATCTGAACTTATTTAACCCTTCAAAGTGAAATAAAGAAAAGGTACTGACTCCTTGTTTTTATCTTGCAGGTTCTCTCCAGCTGTCCTGTTTATGGTGGAGTCGGTGGGCTGAGCTGTATGTGGCTCTGCACTCGTAAGTGGGGAGGAATGCTGGGTAGTGACTGGAAGTGTCCTTGTAATGTCTGAATAAATAGATGTGAAAATTCATGTTACTTCACACTGAAGGTGATGCATTTTTAAACTGCATATCGTGGATAATCATGTAGTCGTTCCCAGATTTTCAAGGTGAACATCATAAATATATTCTATAATGCAAAACAGGATTTTACTTGAATTATCATTTCATGTCCACTTATTATAATAGATTACTAATTTAAGAAATTAGAAAATGGTTAGTATCTTACTTGCTGTATTGGCTGTGATTGTAGTTGCTGTATTTGACGTACTTGCTGTACTGGGAGTCATTGTAGTTGTAGTTGGGGTTAACTGAAGAACAGTTATATGAACTGGCATCTGAAAGTCTTTCTTGTAGCACAAATACCAACCATTGCTCTCCGGCCTCAGTCCACTCATGGTCACAGTGAAAACATTGGCGACACTGGTATCAATTTTCACAGTTGTTTCATCTATTGATCCAGTTGGACCTTCCACACAGCCGTTGTTCAGCTTGCACCACTTTGTTACTTTTCTTCTTTTAAAGAAACATCTGACAGTCACACTTCCACCTTCAAATGCTGTTATTTCCTGTTGGTCTACATACAGACTCGGCACACCTTGACAAAAGCACAGCCTGATTTTATGATCAAGACATGCAAGTGAAAATCTCACCTATTTTCACCAAGAAGTTTACAGAAAGAATTTCAAGTGTGGTTCAAACATTTACACTGAAATTACCTGCGGTGACTGACAGCTCAAAACGTTTTTTAACATCCAGGAAACGTTTTTCCACAGCACAACTGTAACTAATGTCCTCATCGCTCAGATCATTGATGGTAACAGTGAAGATTCTTTGTTTTGGGTCATCAGAGATTGAAAACTTTCCTGAATCATCTGGCTCCTTTGTTGTAACTGTTTTCAGGCATAAGCCCCATGTTTTTACTTTACACAAGTATTTCACATCTTTTATGTCGCCTGGCTCATAGAGACACGGGATGGAGATAGAGTCTCTGGCCTTGACAGACACTTGACTCACTGTAACAATTTTACTGTGAATTCCGAACATAAAACAGCAGAAACTTAGTGTACTAGTGATGGGTGCAAATGCTTTGTGTATATCACCAACAGACATAACTACAGAACTCATTTTTTTTTACCAGCTAGTAATCATGCTTAACTGTTTTCATCAAAACACATTAGTAAATATTGTTGGCACTAAAAATTTAAGACTCAAATTGAATTACTAAACAGCCATATATCATTAACAACATTTTGTTTTTAAAATAATGAACCTATCATTTATGTATAGCTGTCTTATAAAGGATTTAGCTGACTTACCCATGAGTCCAGCAAGTATTAGTTGAAGCACATATAGAGAGGCCATGTCCGCTCGATGTTGTGAGTAAATGATCTCAGTGTTATGATGGGTAACTCTTATTCAGCCACTTCCTCATTTCTTAGCAATGTTATCCTGGTCCTGTTGTAAATCTTCTGGTCATAGTTTTTTATAGCATTAAAACAATGTACTGCTTGTTTTGCAAGACTATAACAGTACATTTTATGAGTAGCTATAAATTTTTATTTACCGCCTTTAGTGTAACACATGTTCAGTATAAACGTTTATGTTTAACAATGTATGTTTTTCCCTTGCCTACATCTAAATAAAAATGAAGCTAAAATTTGACATTTAATTTAAGACCTGCAAGTTGTCTGTGAGAAATCTGTGAATAACTCCAAAATCTCAAGCAACAACTCTTTCGAGAATATATATGTATGTAGCCTCCATTTGTAAGAGATATGGTTCACAAATAATTTAAATAAAAATAAACTTCAGATGAAAATCCAACAGTTCCTACAGTTTCTAAATGTGCAAACTTAAAGTTTGAAAACTCAAACCTCAATAGAGAGCAGGACAGAGCTGCTGCATTATGATATGCTGTCTGTAACGGGGACTGACTCCAACACAGTAGGCCTGAGCAATGTATCAGTATTATACTGAGATTGTGATATCGTCTAGATATCCTCTATGATTTGCCTTTAGTCACTAAATTAATATTCATAAAAACTCTAATTGTGGAAATATTTTGTCAAAGCACCAAAAAATAACCCTACAATATTTTGGCAATATTGATGCAAAGGTATATGTTCAAAAATCTTCTGATATTTGACTTTCTCCACATCACCCAGCCCTAAAACACAGTGGATATTTCAGCCCCAAACCGATCCCACAAAAGAATGTACTTAGCTAAGGGGCTGTTCTTTATTTATCAGAGGAGGAGGGTGGCTTTGGTATGACTTTTATTTATTTTTTTAACTTGACCCTCTCCGAAGCTATATACTTTTCCTTGAGCTTCCCTGAGTGACTGGGGGAAAATGCACTGCCCTCCCTCCAACATAAAAAGGCCCTAACCATGCATTTTCATATTCACACCAAATGTAGGTATTGGGGCCAATGCAACAAACAAACAGCACGAAAATAAAGCCTCATTCCCACTTTACAGAAAACTCGCTAACGTCTGACTTCATGCAATGGGAAAGCTTACAATCAGCGTTTACACAACTGACTCTGGGTCAGCTGACTCTGCAGTAGTCGATACTTGGGTGAACATGCTAATAGAAGAAAGAAAAGTGATGCAGCTCCAGGTTTCAAAGGGTTAAATACCTCACTTTTTTGCACCACTCCCTCCCCCCACATAAGTAATAAACAGTCCCTAATGATATGCCAGTCCTGAACCTCAGAAATAGTAGGAGGCTACTGTAGTCAGCCATACATGCTAACGTCTGAAGCTTACAAATCAGTTACTCAATTTCTTACCTTCTGCTTTTTAGGTTTTGAATGTCTGAAAGGAGACATGCAGCAAACTCTTCTGCACACATCTTCACGGTGACACATTTTAAATTTTGACAGCCCTCGCGCGCAGATACGTTTTTAGCTATGATTGGACAATTGTCAGGAGGCCAATTTTGACAGAAAATAGAGCTATTTCCTTCACTTTCCACGATGCAGACATTAAGCTAACCTTAGCGTTTTTACAGTTTAACACCGAGCTGTGTAAAATTACCAGTAAAGGGTTAACCAACTGTTAAAACTGCTACGCATGTAGAGTGCGACGATCTCACGCCAACGTCACGTCGACTTTAGATGACGTTTTTATGTAACTTTGGATGACTGCGCGAAATACAAAGTGACAAAACGGCATTTCGGCGCGCTGTTAAGTCAGTGAGAGTTGTGAATTAACAGCACGTCCAGCCAGTGGTGTATGATGGAGTACGGAAAGGAGAGAGTGGTGGCGTTAGTGGACATGGACTGTTTTTACGTCCAGGTGGAGCAAAGGCTGAATGCAGCTCTGCAGAGCACTCCCTGTGTGGTGGCTCAGTACAAGACATGGAAAGGAGGCAGGTGAGTTTCTGATAAAGAGATGTTGATTTTATGATCGATGCAACTGAAACAGCCAGCGAGGAGCGCTGCGTTTCGGTGCAGGATTGTTACAGGATAACATTAGTTAGTCAAATTTTCCAGCTCCTTTGATAACAGAAAGCGATGCAAAAGGTTTCTACTTTTACTCAGTGACGTTTCCCAGCGAGCATAGTTATTCTGCTTCCTGAGACAGCAGCGCGCTCAAGGCAAGCTTAAACAAACCTCTCCCTCCATCAGAAGTCCAATGAGGTTAAATAATAGAGTACAGATGAGGCAAGATATTGTGGATGATCTCATAAAATAAAATAAAAGTTAAAGCTGCAGAATGAGAACGGCTAAATGACAGGGTATATTTAACTAGAATGACAGCACTTAAACATAAAAGTTCATTATACAGCTTAAAAATGGTAATCTGAACTCAGGATGCACTTACAACAGGCATGTCCAAAGTCCGATCCAGGGGCCCTTGTGATCCTGAAACAAATCTTGAATAGCCCTCGACTTGACTGTCAAATTATACGATGCTTGGCCCACCACACAATATTGGTTAATCAAGCCAGATCACTTTGCATTTTCTCTCTTCACCTCACAATGGCAGGACTATCACAGTTTGTAGACATGCACCAAAATGCAACGACGCAGGCACAACTGATGTGTTTTTATAAACAGACAGTAAACAAGCAAACAAACAGATACCTAACAGCAGACATTAACAGCTAAGTAGCAGACACGGCCACAGCAAAAACGCCTAAAGTCAGCAGTGAGGACCACCAGTTTTGGATGTGGTGGACAGTAGAACATTTTTTGCTAAACAATGAAACAGTGGATTCGTCTCATTTGTATTTGATTTTTTAAAATAACCCATTTGATGCCAGTAGCTTTGTTAGCTAAGTATTTTCCACATGATCTAATCTGGCCCCCATTCAAAACAAATTTGACACCCCTTACTTACAAGCTCTGCAAGTTTGCTCAGTTGTCATTATGTGACCTACAAACGTAACAGAGAGATTTATTATATATCAGTTCTTGCTCTGTTCAGGGATAATCTCTTGCTTTAGATGTGTGTCTGATTTCAGTTGCAGGGACCATTTTAATTGCTGTCTCTTTGTTGGCAACTCACCCGCCTTCATCTTCCACAAATAAACCATATTGGACTTTCTATTAACAATTGTCACGGTTTGTTAAAACTAAAAATCATCGTCTTTTAGTATCATAGCAGTGAGCTACGAGGCCAGGGCCCATGGTGTCACCAGGAACATGTGGGTGGATGATGCAAAGAAACTGTGCCCGGATCTCCAGGTGGCACGAGTGCGTGAGTCTCATGGCAAGGCGGATCTGACACAGTAAGTGCTGGTGATGTACTACTGACCTCTACGCCTCACCACTCCTGAGACTGTGCCATAAAGAAATTCTTCTCTCGATATGATGAACAGTAAATGTGTTATTTTAACACCTCCACCCCTGTGACCAGATGTATAGTAGATAATCTACTCACCCATGTGCAGTTACAGGGAGGCGAGTGTGGAAGTGATCGAGGTAATGTCTCGCTTCGCTGTGATTGAGAGAGCCAGCATCGACGAGGCTTACATGGATCTGACTGCTGCGGTCCAGCAGCGGCTGAAAAACATGACAGACAAACAAATTGAGCCTCACCTGCTGAGGACGACCTACGTCCAGGGGTACCCACAAAGTTCACCTGAACAGGAAGAATCTGCAGAGGACGCTGCTTTGGATAAAGGTCGGCCACAACCAAACTAATTGACTACTCACTAATTTGTTCGAGCACTCGTGTTGATACTTAACAAAACCCCAAACTCAGGTAGGATGTGTCCCTCTAACAGCATCATGTTTGTCCCCAGAGGAGCAGAGGTGCAGAGGTCTCCAGCAGTGGCTGGCGTCTGTACCCGTCACTCTGTCAGGGGAACAGAGCTCCGCAGAACTGCAGCTAACTGTGGGGGCACTTATTGTTGAGGAAATGAGGGCAGCTGTGGAGAAAGACACAGGTTTCCGCTGTTCAGCAGGGATATCGCACAATAAGGTAAGAAAATCTCTCATTGTGTTTTTTCTATAAATATACTGCTGGTGCAATAATTTCAAGAGCGGTGATTATTTTTGCTACAGTCATCGTTTACTGTCTACTTTTTAAGGTATTGGCCAAACTAGCTTGTGGTCTGAACAAACCAAATCGACAAACTGTTCTGCCTTTGGACTCTGTGACAGAACTTTTCAACTCTCTGCCCGTCGGCAAGATGTGAGTTCAGTGTACAGCTCTGCCATAAAGACTCGTCACAAATTACACTCACATCCTGACATAGATAAAAACAAACGTTAACTAACAATGCACTGTACACTTGTATCATGTGTTTTACCTGTGCAGACGAAACCTGGGGGGCAAGCTGGGCGCTTCCATTACAGAAACTCTGGGGGTAGAGAACATGGGAGATCTTGCTCGCTTCTCTCAGGCTGAACTGGGACAGCACTTTGGAGAAAAGACAGGGTAAGACAAGCCAGATATTCCTTTAGGAGTCAGAAGTGCCAAAAGATGACTGGCAAACAAAGGTCTTGCTGAGTCTCTGCAATTATTATGCCAGATGCCATCATAATTGGAAGTGGAATGGACATTTTGATTGACGGTCATTACAAGGCCTTACTGTAAAAATATTTTTCTAACTTACTCGTTTAATTGAATACATGATTTACATGATGTCCTATGCTTATAAACAAATACAGCTAGGCAAACATGCTCCCCTACAAAGACAAACCATAGACTGTATAAAGCAGGAAAAAATGGAAGTATTCAAGTCAAGCACAAATTCTGTAGCCGTAAGATTAAGTCTAGGTTGAGTTTTTCATTGTATCTTTATACCAAATTTGACTGTAAATCCACGTTAAATCTTTATATTTAAAATCTTGTAAGGGGGCATGCCCTCACATCATAGTCACCCTTTTCACCCTTGATGAATTTGCATGCTTGATAAAATGCTCCAAAAATGAACTGGACTTGAACTCTGAGCATTTTGTTCATACGTGATTACAAACCACATTTCCGCTGAACCTCTCTGCTTTGCAGTCAGTGGCTGTTTGACTTGTGTCGGGGGATTGAGTTTGAAGCAGTGAAACCCAGACAGCTGCCCAAATCCATCGGCTGCAGTAAAAACTTCCCCGGGAAGACATCACTGGCTACAAAAGAGCAGGTCTGTCTCTCCCGTGTTACAACAGAGTATATATGACTAGTGTTACTCAAACTGATGATGAAACTTTGAGAAAATGTGGTTGATATATTTAGATGTGTGAGAATGATGCATTCTTTTCAAATTATTCACAAATATGGGACCACTTTCTGTTTGTTGCTGTTATGTTATTAAAATAACCTCTATGCAGGTGCAGTACTGGCTTCATCAACTGGCCCTTGAGCTAGAAGAGAGACTTACCAAGGACAGAGAAGTGGTGAGCTATGTGAAATTTATTCCTTTCCCTTATTGCAGCATCAATATTTACTTCCTCAGTTGGGGTTTGCTGTTGATATATACAGTAAATATGACTGAGTTTCACATCAGTGCTTGTCATCTCTCACCGTCTTACAGAATGGTCGAGTGGCTAAACTTCTCACGGTTGGTGTACGTCAGCTCGGGGATAAGAGGCCGAGCAGCTTCTCTCGCTGTTGTGCGTTAGTGCGCTACGAAGCAACCAAACTATCCAGTGACAGCTTTGCCATCATCAAGAGTCTAAACACAGCAGGGAACCACCAAGCAGCATGGTAATTTAACTATAACAACACTGTGAAATAGTTCAAGTCATTGAGTAAAGGAAAGCTGTGTGACTGAATTTATCCTGTCCTTATTTCTCCAGGACTCCACCCCTCACTCTGCTACATCTCTCAGCGAGCAAATTCAGTGATGCTCCATCAGCAGGGGGCATCGCTGGCTTTCTTTCCAGTGATGTCACTTCAACCCAGAGTCTTTTATCCACCACGCAGCGCTCCACGCAGACACCTGCTGAACTGAAAAATGACTCTACGTGCAAACAAGCTGGCACCATCCAGTCCTTCTTTCAAAAGGCAGCTGAGAAACAAAAACAGAAGGTTACAAAAGATGGAGACGGTGAAGACGGCGACGATACAGGTGCCACAGGGATTCTCCCAGCTTCCTCCTCTCTCAAAACCTCTGCTACTGATCAGTTGGAGACCAATTGCCCCGTTTCCTCCTTCTCACTTTTTTCTCAGTCTAAAAATGGTTCTGCCAACCCCCCGTCTGGCATTTCCTCTTTCTTCCACAAGAAAAGTCTTGAAAGAAGCTCAAACAAGCTTGATGTGGCACATAAGGCTGGACCTAACCATAAAGAAGACACTGCTACTGCTGTGTCAGGTCTACAGGCCAAACAGGACTCATCTCAGCAGTCGCCACGTGAAGAGTTGAGGGATGAACTGGACATGGATCCAGAGGTAAATCACCATCCTTCCAGTGTGGCCAGAGAAGACATGTTGAACTGTGAACGCTGTGGCCAGGAGGTGTCAGTCTGGGAAATGCCTGAACACAACGACTACCACTTTGCTTTAGACCTCCAAAATTCACTCTCTTCACCCAGTCTTCCTCCATCTTCCTCTCGCTCTGATAGCTCTCTAACTCCCCTCAGATCCCAGTCCTCACGTGGCAAGACAAAAACCAGAGGCCAGTCAGAACCACAACCAAAAAGGCATCGATCCCAAGGTGGAAGTACGGGCACTCTGGATTCTTTTTTCAAGAGGAACTGATGATGTGTATTCGGGATGCACGATATTAGATATTTTCCCAATATCCGATATACAGATATGTAACAACTCATTTGGACAATAACCAATATGGATAGCGATCGAGCCACCTCTTTCCCCAAAATACAATGCTTTTCAGTGTATGTAATATTTATTCATTTTGCAAAATAAGAAAAAATACCTAAATTCAGGGTAGATGTTTTTTACATGTTCACATTGTAAATTAAAAGCAAATAAATAAAAAGGTTGTTTTTTGATATTGGCAAAAAGCAGCATTTGGCAAATACCAATACTGGCTGATACTGATGACATGCCAATATTATCAGGCTTCCCTTACGTATCGGTATGCTTCAGGTGGCACTCACCACTCTGACTCGTGCTTCTGATTCATATTGTTTTTTTAAGAAGTGCTGTAGAGCTACATCTTTTAAATACAAACTGCAAAAGGCAGTTCACAAATGTGCAAAGAAAATTCATGTTTGCTCAAAGAATTGAAAGCCATTTTGTAACATGAAACTCTGGGACTTTTTTTTTAAGTGATCGATGTTATTGTGCTTTTATTATAAGAATATGTAAAACAAATTAAGTGTTTATTTATGCACTTTGTTTTATACTTTTTTATTCTAAAGGGAAAGGCAATAATGTTAAGGAATAATTTTGTAGATCGAATAAATTATTAAATTTTGTGTATGTGATTGTAGTATTCTGATGTGCCAGCAGATGTCACTAATCAGTTAAACACAGAGCAGGATGACGTGTTCTTGTGAGCTCAAGAGCTACAGAAAATGTTTGTCTTTTGTAGGACGAGTATATATTAGAAATACTGATGAAATACATGATTGCCAGAAGGATGAGAGCAATTGCACCATGATGAGCAGACTCATCCTGGTTTGTCTTCACGTTACTACCGTGGTGAACCTATTGTTCTGCCGTGCTTGAGTGTTGAAAGACAGCTGAATGAGAACCTTATTCTTGCATCGTCTTGCATCAGCTGGGGAGCAGATAAGAAGGAACATAGCCAGGAAAATGAAATAACAACGCCTTTTACAACTCGACTTTGTTCAGTGAGTCATGACTTTGTGACATGTGAGCCAGCAGACAAAACACTGGTTGTATGATGACACAGGTAAAAATGCTGGGTAATTTTGTGTTTGACTTAAAAGGCAACAAAGTTTAAAACTTGTTAAGGAGACAATAAAACTTTTATTCATGTACATCATGATACACAAATTGGATCTGTACATAAATACTGCATTTCACCCAAATAATCAAAATATTACACTTTCAATTAAAGGGAAAAGCTCTTAAACGTGATTTGAAAAAAGTGAAAATCTGTTGGTGTCATTAAGAAGATTCCGAAAACAGTGAAAAACATTATAGAATAAATTGTAACATCTGAGATTACCAGAAATCTATAAAATATTTCTCAGATGCATTTAAACAAACTAACACCTGATAACTCTTCACAAAGGCTATAAAACATTTTGGTTGAAATGCGTTCTTAGTTTTTTCTCTTTGAGTGCGCACAAAATGCATAACAACAACGTGGATACAACGAAACAGGGCACACATTTCAGCTGTCCTCTATCATTGGTGTCAGTGGGACAATGACTCCATAAGTCACGTCAACGTGCTATGATAAGACATGATGAGGCCAACAGCAGCCTTAAACAAAGAGTAGCGATTAACATTCATTTTCAAACTTGTCTTCTAAATATTAAAAGCTGTTTCAAGAAGTAGCACCAACCTTTTAGTTGTAAAATGTTGGGGTGTAATGGGATACTCAAACAGTAGTTCCACTAGGCACTGTGTTAAACCCCGTCAAAGTTAGTGACATCAGTAACATAAGTGAAGAGACGGATGACATCAAGTACCTCAAACACATTGCTTTAAAACAAAGCTGCTTCAGTAGGGCAGCTTCAAGAACTATATAGTCAATAATCAAACATCTCTTTGAGAGAAACACCCTTTTCTCCCCACTAACCCCACCACCCCCCAAAAGTCAGCAACAGAAACCTCCACTGGAGTCCTTCTGTGTGAGTGGAATGCTGTCTAATATCTAAACTGACCTGAGTAACTAAAGCACTTGAAAGATAGGCAGCAAGATCATAACCATCTCAGTGCGCTATCGTGAGGCATTATTTGTGAATAAAAAACATAATTCCCACAGACATATGTGACATAACAAAACCACTTACGAGGTGATTGCCAATGTGAGTTATCGATCTTGGCATGCTGACATATAAACTGGGTCAACTTCCAACTTTGGAGATTTTGCGGCGCTCTCCTTTACCTTCATAAAGTGCCTTTGTCAGCAATAATATCGCTTGAAGCAAGATGATTTAGCTTATATAGAGCTGACAAGTATTTCAGTCTTCTTCCTATTATCTCATAACTTTTTAGCTGTTTCTCAGAGAAAAGTTTAATATAAAACAAGTGAGGTTTTCCTTATCAGTCAGGCACTATGCTGGTCAGACAGACAAGCTGCTGTGGGGTGATGACAACAGTGACACTGGTGATACACCTTCGTGTCCGAGCATCTCATACTTGCAACATACTTTGTAAACGATTATCTACCAAAGGCATATCAACACTGGCATTTAGGTTTCAGTGCAAGTAAATGTGGGCCTCTTTTTTTCAAAGTGTGTGTTAGGAGTGCATTTAGGTGTAACCTGTGTAAGCAGCACATCAAGCAATTTCCTTGACGATATCACTTTGGTAGATGTTGCTAAGTGAGTGTGTTAAAGAGGCGGTGGAGGGGTTTCCTCTTAACAGTGCCAGGAAAAGCAACACTCTTAAAACCTCAAAACCAGGCAAAAATTGCAGTTATTTAAAAGGCTGAAGAGGAGGATGGTAACAACAAGGCTTTGGAAAAGGGTGCTAAAACAGACTCCCGTGACAGGGATTGACTGTGCAGGGAGCAGGACAGTGACCTTTGGAGAAAGCAGGAGGTTGTTTATAAAGCACCTTTTTTTCGCGGTGGGACGGTGTTTTCGGTTGTTTTCTCAGGGAAACTTTAGGCTTCGTCATCCTCGCTTTGGGATGGCCGGTACTGGGCGATGGGCTGCAACTTAGTGACGTGGCCGATGCCTTTAGTCACGCCCTCTCTGAAGAGCACCTTAGCTCCTACCTTCAGGTATTCTGGGTGCTTGATGAACTTGAAGAGAACCACTGCTTTCTCCCCTGTCCTCAGCTCCTCCTGTTGTGCAGTGATGTATCATAAGAATAGGAAGACAAAAGAGAAACAGCATTAAAGCTGCATTTGGTAACTTTTCTGAACATTTTTTGGTCATATTTGCTAACTGTTACAATATTCTGAGAGAAGTAGATGAGAAGCATAAAACTGCATTTTTCCTCTTCTTCATAGTGTTTTTCATGCCGTTGAATGAAATTAACCAATCAGAGCTCAGGAGTCTTAAATGCAGCTGCCAATCATGTCATTCACTGCACATGAACTGCAGTCAAATTGTCAAACCAGACAGTGCTGATCAAATGGAACATTAGTTACTGCGTTGCCTATTTCTTACATCAAATAATTTTAGAAAAATATTTTAGTGTACTGTTTAGCTGCAAAATGAGAACAATTGCTCCAGCTGCTGGGCAGTGGTTAGCTTTGGCTTGACTTTTCAAACAATCAAACAATGACCAGGTCGCAAACATTCTCATTTTACAGCTTAACAATACACTAAAATACATTTCTGAAAACATTTAAGGCGAGAAATAGGGCTATTTTTTCCTCAGCTTATCTGTCTGATGTACTACTGTGTGAATGTAGTGTAAGTTTCATCAAATATGACAAAAACTTTTGAACAACAATTCGTGTAAGAGTTACTTACTATAGCCTTAAGAAAAGACAAATAAGAAAAGACAATTAAGACAAATCCTGGTTAATTTAACACATTGGGATATAATACACAGGTTTTAAAAGTAGAGGACAGATTTCAGTCAGGAGCAGTTGTAGCTCAGTTGATGAACTAACCTTCCCATATACAGCCTCCACTGTTGCAGTCTGTCTCACATTGCCGATGTGCACAGTAACCTGGAAGCCCTTGTGGAAGGTCTTGGCATGGAAGAGCAGCACAATCTCAGCCTCAAACATCCAGCAGATGGTAGGATCCATCTCTGGACTCACCATCACCATGCCCTGGAAGTAGCAAACACATGAACATAGATTAGAATTCAGTATCTCTCATAGCAATTTCTTTTTTTAAATTTCCTTCACATGGATCAATGATAAAATACCAAATCAGACATTTATTGAGTATACAAGGAACACACAGTCCTAAATACCTTTAAATACTGAAACAGGCAAAGAGTATAAAGAGAAAGAAGGAAAAATTGGCAGTGTGTCTGACCTTGCGCAGAAGTGAGCGGTCAAAGTTGCCCAGAGCGAGTGTCGCAGCCTGGCCGGCCCTGAGTACTCTGCAAGCTGAGCGGTTTCTTTGGATGCTCCCAACGCTCAATTTGTGAAACTGGCCCGAGTCTGTGGGCCCTACTACAAGATGATCTCCCTCACGGCAAATACCACTGCACATTCAAGGAGAGCAGAAGGTCAGATAAAGTCTATGCTAAATGCTGAAAAGATGATCATGATGTAAAAATTTTAACACACTGACCTGTACAGAGTACCTCCCACCACGGTCCCCACTTCTGGCACTGTGTAGATCTCATCCACCTGTAATGATGCAGTCACATTAAAATCACGAGTATGTATTGTGTATGTATCTACACTGCATCTGAAAGAGTGTTTATGTGCCAGCCGATCACTTGCATGCATGGACAAACTGGTCAGACATACCTGAAACTCAGTTAGCTGTTGCATAAGCTCCTCCTGCTCCTTGCTGTTGCTGAGAGGAGGGATGATGTTGAAGAACACCTTGAGCAATTCTAAACTCTCTCCAGACACACTGGATAATGTGAAGATGGGTGTGATGCTGCCAGGAAAAGCACAAGCATGCAATTAGGACAGTCAGTCATCAATGGCTAGTTTCTACTGTTCACTCTTATAAGGGTATTTAATAATAGAGGGAGCACAAACATAACTTAAAAAACATATAAGAGATTTAAATATTTGGTTGTTTCATACTTGGGTGACTGGGCGAACTGCTGTGCTGCTGTGACGGCGTCGTCGGTATTGCTTACAACCATGGGCACCTTGTTGCAGCCCGGCTGCTTCAGGACCCGCTCCAACTGCCGCACAGTGCGCTCCACTGTGGCCCGCGTACAGAGGTCCACCTTACTGATGACGATGAAAATGGGCACCTTCAGGGCCATAGCAAGTCCAAGATGCTCCCGTGTCGTTCCAGCTAGAAAAAAGGGAAGAAGTAGGGATTAAGTTAGGTCTAGTTGAAAGGTTTCACTACATTTAATCTACTCATTCAGATGTATCTTGCTCTGCACAACCTCACATTATCAAATGTGCTTTTACATCCAATTGCAAAAACACAAAGTTCGTTTTTAGGTTTTGCACACAATGTTTTTATAAAAATAAATTTGCATTTGCACAGCACTTTGGACAAATACTGTAAGCAAATCCATATCATTGCTGTTTGAAAGGACTCTTGTGACCTATGATAGCACATCTTATCTGTTGGTACTTTATGTGTGTCTGAGGGTCATAAGGGCATGTGCACAAACTGATAAGACCAGGTATAATTTACCATGATGTACGATTGTTATACCACAGCAATAAGTAGATAGGATATCAGTCAAGGGATATTCATCCATATATGATAGTAATGTAAATATTGCCTAGGCTGAGGCAGCAGTGTCCTGGAGGCATGTCTAGTGGTTCATCTGGTTTTGTTTCTTTGTAAACAAAGGTGATGTGTGAGACAAAGTTATATACATAGGTTTGTATAGTATAGGGTTGCTACATCTTTAGGCAAGTAAAAAGTTCTAACTTTTTAAGACTGATTTTATTTTGTTTTTCAAGTTATTTTTGTAACATAAAATGTGCATCTTTGGTAATGTTAATTGAGGATGCATTAGGTAAATTATTATTTTTTTTAAGTTACCCATCATTTTCAGCTTTTAAAATGCAAAGAAAAAAAAGTTTTAAAAATTCTATCTCCAATGTTAAAGATTTTTTAGGACTTTAGAGAGATTAATATAAGATATCTCTTAATGCCAATGAAAGCCTTATTTTTAAGATTAATGAATCAATGACAATGAACCCTGTTGTTGGACCCTGCACTCATGTGGAAGTCGCGAAGTCTTTCAAAAAATAGAGGAATCCGACACAAACAGCTAAATTTAGAGCAGAGTAGTATGACGTTTTAATATGAAGCACTTTATTTTACAAAAGGAAATTATGGGTTGTTTTTTTTAACTAACGAAGCTCTTTCTTTGATAAAATAATAGTGCAATGTTTTGCTACATCAAAGTCAATGATACTTATTACAATTAGTATACTTTCTATTTGAATCACTGAAATGTTATCATTCGCCACATGATTAGACACTCCTTAAACTGTGAAACACAGAATTCAGAAAAATTTAAAAAGGAAAACATAGAATTTCGGAAAAAAATCAAACAAATATCTGGGCCAAGGATTAGGCTGTGTCTCAAATCGCCCTACATCATGAGGTAGTTCAAGGGTACTGACCCATTACACATTTATACGTTGACAGAGACTCAAAGTACCTTTACCCCCTCATCAGCTGAGCAGTGAGTTGTTTTGCTGGTTGTGTCATTTTAGTGCATCTAAGGTGAACGTGCACAGGAATAATCAAAGTCTCATCCCTCATGGAGGTACCAAGGAGTTTAAAGCATCACAGAATGATTCAAGACGATTACCCGCCCTTTGGCTTTTTGGCACGACACAGACACAACCTAAGATGAGCCCTGTGCATTACACAGATCCATTACCCTGTTTCATAATTAAAGCTGCTGCTCTTGGGTTGCAGACACTATGTCCCCTTTCTGTCTGTTGCGTGGCTAAGGTGGTCATCATTCTTGACCTCATTTCCCCCAACGTGCCCAAGTTTAGAACAGACACCCATACGTACACAGCAATGCCCACTGTGTGTTATTTTACTTCTGTACATAGGTGACATCACTTCCTTGTTTACTACAAAAAACAGTAAAAACATGGTTTATAAAATTTTACATTTGATGGTAATCTTTGTTTCAAAAATAACTCAAACGCAAGTCCTGGGTCAAAGTCACACTCATCTCTGCCACCTTTAGCAAAAAAAATCATATATACTATATGACCTTAAAAATGACGTGAAAACTGCCAGCCATACATTAACAGCAGCTGAATATAGTTCACCTAATAACACCAGCAGGCTGTGAGCTGAATTGCTAAGTAACAAGTGTTGTCTCCAAGGCTCAGGTTTCATCTACATGTCTCCTTGCTATTTGCAAAAAGAGAAACATAATAGCAGATTTTTTTCAATAGTATATGTTATTTCAGGCTATTACTGTCAAAAGCAAAGAGATTCTTTGCAGAACGTTACAAGCTTTTAACAGCGTGCTCTTATCTGGTGCCACTTGCTGTCTCTGTCAGAGGCCCTCCTCCCACACATGATGCAAAACTAACACAAACAAAAACATGTCAGGATGCCTGAGCAGTCTCCCTTGGAGGCGTTGGTTCAAATACCACTTGGGACTGCCTTTGATCTACTTCCTGGACAATATTCTACTATTTACTACAGCAAAAAATGTAAACAAACAAAGCTAAAAAACGTCTGGCCTGTCCTACCAGTTTCAGCTGTGGTTTCAAAGTATGTAACCCTGGGCATAGTAAAAGCTTCCTGCACTGCTATTATCATAAAAGGTCTGGGTTGGTAAAAGCATTTGATGCACTAATACAGAATCTATCAATAGTGATGATGAAGACCCACCAAATGTGGGGCAATGCAAAATGAATTCCCATTAATTTTCTATGGGACACAAGTCAGTCGCTGCAAAAAAAGGAGGGGCGGAAAGTTAACAATTTTCAGCTCCAAGGGAGCTCAGAGTCACCTTCAGTGGGTCAGAGTTCTCTGGTATGAATAGATGGTATTTGAGTTATTTGAGTGGTGGCAGGCGGGGACAAGAAGGAGGGGTAAAGCGTCGGCGGTAGGACTAGTGGCCTGTTACATAAGCTCAGATATCAGATATTTGTCCCAGCTGGCCAAGTCCACTAAAGGTATACACAAACATAGGCTCTCTGTCAGACTGGCCCTGCAAGTGTCTGTTACCAGGCTGTGACCCTGTGACAGATCCACTTGCTAGTGAAGTGACTAGATGAAGTGCACACACAGAGACAGCAGCACATTTGAACTTGCTTTCAATATTGCTTAAAACAATCAGGGTTCCCAAACATTTTTATGAGTTAATATTCAAAACTTTTCAGGACTTTTCCATAATATTTTACCCCATTTTCATGAGTTTCTTTAAGTAGTTTAAAATAGGTAGACCTATGAAAATGCACTTCCCAGGTGCGTGGTGATGAGGAACCTACTAGCCCTTGCTATCTTTTTGACATTCCTGATATCAGCTAGATGCATATGCCAGTAGACCACACCAGCACATACGGACACTTCGCAAAACATCAAGGCCATGCCTCTTTTTTTGGGGTTAGAAAAACAAAGATCCAAACAACGCTCATGCAGTGCGGCACTAGATTTTTAACACAACATATTTCGAATTATGTTAGACATGTTTTGAGTATTTTATCAGTAAACATAAAACAACAGCCAAAACAATGTCTATTCAAACTTTTTCCAAAACATTCTAGTACTTCCAAACCATTTCCAGGCCTGGAAAACATTTTTTTATAAATTCATAACTTTTCCAGGAATTTTATGACCATGAGAACCCTGAAAATTAACTAGAAATCTAAATTAACAAATAAATACTTACCAATGCCAGTATTTGCACTAACGACCAGCATAGCGAAATCCGGACAATAGCTGGTGAGGCCAAAGATGGTGGTCTTCAGGTACTTGTGGTGACCTGCCAGATCAATGAATGTGATCATTTTAGAGGCGCTCTCACAAATCTCCTCTGCTGTCCGAGACTCGCTGTAATTCACAACCTAGGAATAGAAGCAATTATATTTTGAGAGTCATGATAAAAAATTACCCACCGGCATTTCCCTCAGTTATACATTTGAGATTGTAGGTTAGGCTAGAAATCAATCACTAACATTACTTGCTGATGCAATGACTATTACCATATTAACAGAAAACCTATTATTAACATATCATTATGTTTTTAACTCATGCTGCTATTCATAACAAATGATGCAAGATGTTATAAATAGGGTACACTTCATTTATTCTCTGGCATTGATTCTTTTCTCACCTCTCCTTTACTATTGAAGCCAAGGATCTCAAAGCTGATGCTTGAAGTGCGTCCAGTCTGGATCTCGTGGAGATGTCTGAAGAGGTTGAGCCTCGCTCTTCCCCGTCCATTGTCCAGCTCACCCTGTGTCAAAACACCCAACAGTGTGGACTTGCCCGAGTCCACATTACCCAGTACAGCTACTCGTAGGTCCAAGAACTGTTGGGAAAACACAAAGAATAAGCTGGGACTTAAAACAATGAGCAGATCAACAAACAAAAAGCAGCATGCCTTCATGTCGGCACTGCTTACCTGCTGGTCATCTGGCACCTTGCGAATGAGAACTTCAGCAATCATACGAGGCACATCAGAGTCATACTCCACTTCGCTTTCTCTAAGAACAGCAATGTCAGCTCCAACTCTGTTAGAAAAAAATAAACAGAAATATATAAATAAAGTGTACTGTTTTAAGCGTGCAATCACAAAATAATTGTGCTCAAGGGTTTGTTTTAAATGGAAAATTTTGATTTATCATATGTTTGGTTAGGGTTATAACTCAATGTCAAAGTGTGTCAACAAAGTTAGTTTGATGTGTTGACTTACTTCTCTGCCAGCTTGTGCAGCGTCTTTAGTGACGTCCTCATATCTTCCTCTGATAGTCCAACCAGCATGCCATTGTCCTCAACACCTATTTGATAGACAGCTTCACCTCGACCCTCCTGTAGTCGCCATTTCATTTGTGTTGCCAGATGCTCAAAGCGGTATTGCGTGGGGTTCACCAGCTTCAGCTAGACAAGGCAAAGACTTTGGAAATTAGAGCTGAATTTAAACCTGGACTGTAGAGAGTTAAATGGGTCTAATCAGTAGTAAAATAATTATAAGTCCAATAACTAGCATTAAAATTAATTACTGTAGGGCTGAAGCAGTCTGAAACAAAACTACTGTATACTAGTGTGGCAGGGATGGCAGCTGTCCAGATACTAAAAATGCTCTTGCTTATCCACTGTGGTGTTGGTTTTCCATGGGCGGTCATGTGCCTGCACACATACATACTTACTTACACATTGCTGACAGCTTATTGTAATGTTGACCTATACCTATAACCTCCACTCCTGTGATGAAGAGGCTGACTTTACCACAAGCCACTCATTTTTATAGTATTATATGAAGTAACTGGCTCACTCAAGGATGCCATAATATCTTTTAAACACAACGAGATCCTTGCATGACATCTTATTTGCTTACCTTGTACTCTATATTACCCTCTTCAGCCTAAGAGACAAAGAGAGACAGAGATAGAACAGGAACAACAACTGTCAGACTGTAGAGAAGTGAGACAACAGGCTATTGATTTGTTAAAAGACACAAAGAAAAGCAATCTGACTGAATGCAGCGGACAGTGCACTCCTGTGAATAGGTAGTCACTGAGAGCTATACAAACTGACTAACTGCTTAGCTTGCCTTAATACACAGCTACTTAACGTGTTGTAAAGCACAGACACGTGTATCTGTCAATATACATTTAAAGGTTAACTAGTCAGTGTCCCAACAACCGGGCAATTGTGTAATGTAAGAAATGAATAATGCTTTGTAACAAAGTAATAATTATTGGCTACAGTACTTAAGTGTTTTTGGGGAGTCGCTGTACTTTTATAGTTTTTATATTTCAGTCAACTTTCATCTTTACTCCAAAAATGTATAATTTTACTCCAATAAAAGAAAAGGGAGGAAGGACTGGATGGACAAATGAACGCTTGAGAGAGATGGAAAGAGTGGATTTTTTTCTTGAAATCCTTTGAGACTTAAAAATATAAATAGCCTGTTGTTCTTCGAGTGTAATGTATGCTCCATTTTTAAGCTGCTGTATGTTAAAAAGAAATAACTTTTATAATTTAAAACATTCTGACTGATTGCTGTTTAATTGACAGCATTTACTTGTATTTTGACTTTCAATACTTAATTACATTTAATATCATCAAATATCTTCTGAAACTAAAGTACAGTAAATATAAACTGCAGGATAGTGGGGCTAGTTACATGCTGGGATCAGCTGAAACAACAACTGGAATATGTTGAGACTTGCCCCATTAAGAGTTAAGGAGCATAATGCAGTGAATATACCACTAATCTCTTTCAAAATCGAGGTAAATTTACCTGCAGCAACTTATATTACTATTAACATGTAATCCTAAACCTATTTTTATATGGCTCTAGGTTAAGTTAGATAGAGATCAACAAAATTCTTCCCTCAAGTTTCTTAAACAATAATGACCACATAAAGAGTTGAGTGGCATTGCATTTAGCTAACTATCTTTGTAAACAAATGATCACAGTGATCTGTCGTTACTGTGTAGTGACACAGTCCTTGGCTGAGTGAATGTCAGGTCAAAATAGTAACATTAGCTAGCTTTAGGTCGGCCGAGTACACACCCACCCCCCTTCAGTTATTTACAAACACAGCTGTTCCTCTTTTGCTAGCTAACTTAGCAAAAAAAACCCCAGCAAATCTGGGCAAACGGCGTTTAATTAAAGACACATTTGGCTTACAACTGTGAAAGCCAAATTGTAAGTTAACAGCAAATGTTAGCTTGCTAATGTTAGCCAATCATATTCGTCTCATTCATTTTCCCTACCGACTTACGCTACGTGTCACCGGCCGGTTTAACACTGAAGGTAGGATAGCAAACACCGGCGACAGTGAATGCACGGTTTATAGCCCTGTGATTGACGTTACATATCACAACATGCACACAAACACCGATTGAAGCCCACATTGTCATTAGCAGACTTTGTTATGGGTCGTAAATCACATTAGCTTGACCATGCTAGCTGTAGTTAGTGCGCTTATTTTCAGCCTTACCTCTGGAGGTAGATACGGAGTGTTATTGCTTGGTTTGAAGTTGCGAGCGAACCGAGCCTTGGATTTCTTGCTGTTCTTTCCACAAGCTTTCTTGGGGGCTAACCCATAGCCATTTCCCTGTTTGCCGTTGGACGCAACACCTTGAGATCCAGAGCCGTGTCCATTTCCTGAGCCAAATAACTCCGATACCCGCGCATCCATCAGCTACTTTGGGACCTAACTTGTTAGCTTACCACTACCTAGATAAAACTTATGCTACGTTATTTACGTAAACCTCGGCCCAGGTATGCAGGTGAGTGTTTTAGACTGGAATTACCCTGCTAGTGGTAGCTTAAAGCCCCCAAAATAAAAACAAAGCTCCGACCGCCCCCAACTCTTCAAACCGAACAATAACAGTCCCGACCGACACTGTCGTTTTGAGTTTACAGTGTGCTTACGTCACAGCGCTAAATGTCAAGGGATGTGCCTGATTTGTACAACTGGAGAGCGCGAGTGAGCGGTTCTATTTGTTTTCTGATATGTACGGCATTGTATGTAGGTTCAAACCCCGCCCGCCCAGAGACCGAGGCTCTCACAGTGTACACACAACCCCCCACACACAGACGGACACCGTTTTGCAGAGCTTTGCATCAGACAGAAAAGGAAAGTACATACTTGTTTACAAAGACTCTGCACAGGGTTCTTCAGATGATGCCACATGATCGAAAATTGTGTCATCTATTTACACATATTATATTATTTGATCTATAGCATTTAGAGGCTTGTTTAGTTGTACATTTACATTCACCACTAATAATAATAATAATAATAATAATAATAGGAAGAAGAAGAAGCAGCATAAGAATGATTTACTAAAACTTTTTGACAAAAAGCACAGACCCCTTGATCTATCACATTTAGAGGCTTTACTTATTTAGTTGTACATCTATATTCACCAATAATAATAATAATAATAATAGTAGTAGTAGGAAGAATGCAAAACCCTGGTTTATGTTTAAAATGATTTTGTTCATTAGTTTACCACAAAGGACATGTTTTCATTGTGATTATTTTGATGTAGCTGATGTTCTTTCACTTTCGTTTCAGCATAATACACCCTTAAAAGGTGAAGGCCTATTCCTCAACATTGTGTTTAGTTTGGCTTATACACCAGCGTTATACTTCTTAACATTATCATCTTTACCGTACAGTTTTACAGCAGAATACTGGCCCTATGAAACTGTTTTTGCCAGTTACTGTTTTTGTACTTGGAAACAACTTGGCTACTACCAAACAGACAGACATTGAGTGGTGCAATTTAGTAAGCATAGTTAGGGGACAAGAGTGCCATCAGGTGTCTGCTCAAAATCATGCATCACATTGGTCCAAACTCCTCTCGAGGCACTTGAGAGGGCACAGAGGGTTGCAAAGCAAAATCTGACTAATTCAGAGGAAGTTATAAATGACTAATAAATATATTGGCAATAGTTTTTACAGTGAAAAAAGTGGGTCTTTGTTCTTGTCAAAAAAAGAGACCTTTTTTTCTCCGAGTGTAATATAAGCTCCCCTTTAAAGGTGGTGTAAATTGCAGATAAATACATTTCATTATTTTAAAAATTGCTTTTATATATGACCCCATTTTTGATACTTAATTACATTTAATATCATACAATTATTACCATTATTGTTAAGTAAATAAAATATCATTTACTTTAAGACTTTTACTCCAGTAATATTCTAGTGGGTGACCTAAACTTTTAACAAAGTTAATTACCAGTCTAGATTTAAACTGGGAACTAGCTGTCGCCACCAAGACACAATACATGCGATTTCAGAGTGATTTTTTCAGCTTTTTAAGCCTAAGTTTATTTATTTTTTCCTTTTTATTTTGCAATTCTTCCATTTCAAATGATTTTGTTTGACATATATTTTTTTATTGTCAGGCTATTAGAATTACATAAAAGCTGAGTGCCCGGTGGCTCAGTTGGTAGAGCAGGCACCCATGTACATTTGCTGTGTCCTTGCTGCAGCGGCCATGGGTTTGAGTCTGGCTTTAGCCTTTTGCTGCGTGTCATCCCTTCTCTCTCTCCCCCCTTTACGCTATCACTCTCCTATCAAATAAAGGCATTGAAAAAGCCCAGAAAATATATATTAAAAAAAAAAAGAATTACATCAGAGCATTGTCAGAGCTAAGTGTATGTTAGACAAATAACTAAGAAACCCAGCTCAACATTTTCCAAACTCATTTTAGATTAGTTACACCTCCACTCAAGATGATCTTTAGATTTTACTTCAAGTTACATAAAATACCCAAAAAGTAATTACACTGCTTCTTGGATAGGACATTTTAGTCTGTGCAAAAATATGGCACTTACTCAAAGACCTGTTTAAAGAACAACATGCTTTACTTTATGCGCAGACTTGCTTTTTTTTTTTACAGAGCTAAAGACAAACAGTTCACATGAACTGTGACTGCTTGTTCCCGCAAAGAGACCAAGATTTCAGCCAACTCCCCTGTGGGAGTACTACAAAGTGTGGCATGTCTGAAACTCTGCACTGATTGGTCAGGAGACCTCTGATGTAGAGGTTCAGCCCATTTAGTCCTGGCCGAGAGAAGTGTTTTGGGATATTTACAGCCCTAAGTTCCTTCAAACATCCACATTCACATCCGCACACACACACAACGCTGCCTTGGTTCTGCTCTCTCGGTCATCATGAGTTATTCACTGGTGATCCTGCTCTGTGTAGGACTTCTGCACCAGACTGCCAGGGCCGTTCATATGGATAAACTAGCCGACAACAAGATTTGTGGAGATGCAGAGTGCTCACGTAAGTCAGAGCATTAAAGAGAAGCATGATTAGTGTGTAAACTTTAAAATCATGCAATAAAATGCATGCACTTAATAACTTTTTTCTTCTATATTTGTCTTTGCTCTTCTGTTTTCTGATTATTACTAGATGTTCTCTCCATGGCCACAGCCTTGGATGACTTCATTGCTCCTGACTGCAGATTCATCAACATCAGGAAGGGTCAGATGGTTTATGTGTATTCTAAACTCGTACCAGAGGAGGGCGCCGGAGTCTTCTGGTCTGGAAGTGTATGTGAATATTTCTTGCATGTTTATTCATAATGAGTGCAGCTTACATTTTGAAATACATGGCAGGGTATGCAGCAGCTGTGACTAACTAATGAGAACTATCTGGACTTTCTGACAAGAAAAAAATGCCAAGAAAGACATTTGGTTAAATAATTAATTTCATTCACACTGAAACAAGAAAGCTTTTCAATTATTTCAAGTCCAGTAAGGAAGGTTAAATGTACACAGCATATATAATGGGGGGCATACTGATTTGTTAGAGAGGGCATGTTATTTTCACTGGCAGGTTTACAGTGAGCGCTATGTGGACCAGATGGGCATCATTGGATACTTTCCTGCAACTACTGTGAAGGAGACATTGAAGTTTACACAGGAGACAGTTCAGATTCCCACAACTGTGAGTATTTGTGTCTTTTCTAGGACAATATCAGAGATGAATACAACATTCATCTTATGAATGATCATTTATCTCAATTATAATAAATACAACATTTATCTAATTTATCTCAACTATGTTTTGCCTTTTTCCTCAGAACAATGACTTCTACTGTGATTAAGACGCGTCGGACTGAAGCCACTTTCCTTTCAAGTCTTGCTTTTAGTAACTCTGGCTTTTATGAAGGAGAGAAGACAGCTTCTATCTCGAGCCAGTGTGTCAGACCATTACATCCTGTGGTGTTGTCTCCACTAGGAACAAACCCTGGACACTCTCAGCCCTCTTTAGCCCACGGTCTGACACCTATCTGTCTTGCTTTGTCTTCACAAAGACACTTTGCTCAATAAACACTTTTTCAAGTCAGTCCAAAATGCTGATTATATGAAAACATGAGAATTTGTTTTCCAGATTGCTAATTTGACTTTTATCGATGGGTTATTGCAATTTTATTGTACATTTCTGGTGAAATGTCTGGAAACTTACTTTGAATTGCTGTGAAAATATTATCCTGTTATCATCAAATTCAATTTGTAATGTCTATGTAGCCTTTTCATAACAGTGTCAAGGTTTCTTAACACTGTTACGATTCATTCTGAAGCAGCAGGGAGAGAAGTCTGCTGCTTATCTTTTCTCTTTTAAAAGAAATATAGTCTTTCAGTAGAATAACTGCACAAACACATATTGCCTTATGAAATCCATTAATTCTGTACTAAACCTAATTAGTCATGTTAGCTATTTTTAGATAAAACATAATATTTTATTTTCTTTAAAACTGTATAGATAATGAATGTGCCATAATCCCCTCTCTTACACCCAAAAGCAACTGGGGAAACTAATTCCACAGTACAAACCATTCAGAGCTTACAGCAGAATGATACCGCTGTTTGTGTCTGTGTAAAAATGCAAAGGCGACATAAAGAAGGGACTTTGTACCGGCTCTATAGCACAATGTCTGCATAAAAAGGGCTATAGAAAAACTGCAGCCATGTTTTGTAAAAAGTAAGCCAAGAGATTCAATACATTTATATTTATTAACTCAACAGAAGTGATACTGTGAGAAGAATCTGCCCACCTATCGCTAATCACAGACCGTTCCTTAAACATCCATCAAAATGACATGACAGCAGTATATACAACAACAGTATTTGTAAAGTGTTCAGTGTTTTATTTAGTGATGACGCTTTTTTCCTGTATGAGACAGTGATGAACCGCTTGGATTGATCTCATTAAAGAGATAGAGAGTAACCATTACTCGATAAATACTTTCACAAAGGTGAATTACATAAGATCGCATGATCAAAGTTCCCCGTTACCACCCTGCAGTTTAATCTACAGTGTGTCCATCCTCATTTATTTGATTACGACTTATGACGCTTGTTTCCTGATGATGTGTTCTGTGTTTGACCACATGGCAGCATTAATTTAGCGGGGCTTTTAGATCAGCACACATGCAGTTTGGCTAAAAGCTCATTTAGATGTGTTATGTTGCTTTGAAATATATAAGTCCCCATGCCAGACCTCCTTAAAGGCTCAAAAAGGCTGCAAAGTACCACTTAGTGTAATATGATCCTGGTAGCTTTGATTTTGATTTTACATTATTTTGTATCTACTATCCCTATAAATCTTGTATATCTTGTCTAAATCTAAATATGTATGTCTTTCTCACACATGCAGCTTCTAGAGATCTATCATGATTAAACACAGCCTGACATATTGTCACAGTTAAGACTCTTTCCAAAGGATGATCTGAATCGCTTTCTGATTGGTTTTGAATGATCAGTATCTTTATGCGTCACAGCACTCACCCAGATACAGTGGTGCATATAACATCTCAATCAAATGTTCTCTATTTACGACAGTGGATTATCAGAGCCAAATATGTTTCATTTTGATAAAGAAAGACTCAGTAATGTAGTTATTATTGCGCAGAGCTGACAGTTAATTTCTCTGGCGTCTCAGGAAGTCTCTTACATGACTGCAGCACACATTGATTTGTCATCAGGTCATTTTCATTAGTTTATTTCTGTCTCACCTGAGGCGTTCTTAGAGAGGCAGGCTTACGAGTTTGGGAAATGGGGCTGTCACACATTACGATCAATCTCCTGTCCCCTTCTCAGCCGGGATCAATATAAACCTGTCTCATATGGGGATATCTACCACGAAATGTCACTCAGCAAAAACATACCCCAGGCATGTCTGAGGGGTCTGTTAGAGTGGGGACAATTTCACAAGAGAAGAGAAGGCTGAAGTGTTTCCTGAGGCAATTCTGGAAGTCATTGCAGTTCAGAAAAAATAACATCTGTCTCAATATGTGGTAATATTGGAATGAAATTGGTGCCATTACACAGTATGTCCTGAGGAACAAGATGCTGAATTCAATGGCTATTACCAAAATTGTCCCAAAGCTCAGCATCTTTTGCTGTTATGTTTGTGCATGAGTTGGCAAATCCTCAAAATACACAAATCACAGCAAGTTACTCCTGTCTATAGTCAATCCTCCATCAGACAGCTGTAGTTTTAGGGTGTTACCATGGTGACAGGCAGGGATATCGTGACAGGAGAGATTGATATGTGTGCGTTTGTGTGTGTGTTTCTTGTGTGTGAGCTTAAAGGAGCAGCTGCCAAACGCAGGCCACAGTAGACACGTTTTTTTTTTTTTTTTTCCATCCGATGTCACACCCACACTTCTACACCCAGCAGCACAGCACACTGCAAAGCTGAGAAATCAACAGCTTCAGGTCTGGTTAGCATCTGAGCATGACATTTTAGACTGGGTGAACAAGAGTCCCTTTTTTTTAACATCCCAAAAAGTCACGTCTGGCATGCCTGTGTGATGCAAGGACCTGTGATACTGTGAAACAAAAAGGGTCACTAATCAGAACAGTTGAATGACTTCTGGATTCCAAAAACTGTAGCAGATTGTTTTTCTAAGATGGAGCAATTACACAAAAGGGGAGAGGGGGAGAATATAATCAGCAAAAGACATTTTTCACAAACATTTGTGTGAGAGAAGTTCCTGGATACAGTAACAATCCTAAACTGTGGAGGGGGGCCTGGGCAAAGAAGCCCAGCCAGACCCCCCGATGCTGCCTAATGTTGTTTTACCTCCTCCTCTTGATTTTTCTTTTGTTTCTAACCAGAGAGGTACATATGCTTGTTTCATTATGTCAAATGTCGCCTTTTTTCAGGGTACTTCGGCGTCTGACACTGTTGCACAGAGGCATCCTTCGAGGCACCATGATACGTACTGTATAGGGTTGTAACAATGCATCAAAAGGCAGTTAAAAACTGATACAAAATATGTGAGATTCAAACCGGTGGACTGCCATTTTGAAACCTCAAGTTTGGTATTTTGGCTGTCATCATCTTGGTTCTTTGGAGCCAGAAGTGACCATAACTAGATGAGTGCTTAGAGCTGTGGAGGAGCGGGGGGGTCTAACTCAAAGATTGTAGTGACGACTTGCACACAACCTTTCATTCAAGTGATGTTGCCCTTAAGTTTGCGTAACTTTAAGCCTCTAGAAAATGTGAAGGGGTGTGAATAGTATTTTAAGCTAAACCGTGACATTTTTTTTCTTGACTTAACCATGTGCTTTTGTTGCCCAAACTACAGAAATAAACCTAAAAAGAAAGTGTTTTACCTGCATTCGAATTTAATTTGGAAAAGGTCGTATGCAGTTTACGAGCATAAACTGTACATATCCTGCAAAAACGGAGGTGTATTTTCAAAATGCATGTAACAAGCATTAAATTGACGCAGGAGGGGTACCTAGTGCGTCATACTTTGAAGGTCGACAAACAAAGTGGCCGTATTTGACGAGTTGGTGCCCTCCCCGGGCAGTGTACTGGAAAAAATGAGTCTTGTATAGCTTGGAAAAATACCTTATATTGAGCAGAATTGGTGTGGGAATGAAAAAGATTGAAGTTAAAGGAACTTTTAAAGTGCAAATATATTGGTCCCTGAACATGGGATGAGTTTTTTCAGAAAAACAGCACATTTCTTTCCCAACAAGGGGCTTTGTCCCCCTTAGAGGAGGTTTTTACTCAGGACAAAGACAGACAGAAAATGTAATTTATTGTCTTCTAGAGTGATGGAGGACTTTATGTCATGCATGACTGGAGGAAAAAGTATGCATGTGTCTGTTGTGTGACTGACTTAATCAGTAGTGCCTTGGAGGTGCTTGAGTGATAGGGTTTGTCAGCGCAGATTTTCTTCATGGGTGTCAGAAAATGCCAGTTCACTGCTTGTTTGAGCTAAATCAATCCATCAGTCAGCACGAATCAATCACCGCCAAAGCCCGAGGGTCAGCAGCATCCTTCTCACTTGATTAATATTCTTTACATTTGTAAATGTATTTGTCAGTCCAGTTTTGTCTCAAGAATGTGTGACCGCCAACCAGCCATGTAGTGGGGTGTTCAAGTGACAATAGAGGTGTTTAATCGAAAAAAAGAAAGTGCGGCTTCGCCAATACTCTTTTTTTTCATGTTTCACTGTTTATCTATCTTCCTCTCTTGTTCTCCTCGTCTCTCTGTCTGTTATATCTCTGACTCATATAATTGCACAAGCTGGTGTAATTCCACCCAATTTCTCTGTCACACAACCACACAAAGAAACCATTGATTTCATTTCTTGTGTGTGCAACCCTCCAAACAACTCAGGACATGGTTGTATCTAATACTTGAAGGTTGCTGCTGTGTTCTGGTAAAGGAAAGAAAATGAATTTGAGAAGGCATTTTAACCTGTATTTTGGAAGAAAAGGAACAACATATTCCTCCAGTGAAGAGTGTTAATGTCTCGTAAAAAGTGTGGCTTAGCGGGGGTGAGTAAAAGGAAAACTGAAAGTATGAGTGAGGTATTGATGATTTTCATGTTGTTCCATTTTTCCTCCTCATCCCTACAGTCTCCCCCTTTTTCTAGCACACCTGAATAAACCCCAACCCTCTCCTGACCTTCCCCATCCAAGGAAATCAACTTCCTTTTATTCTTTTTCCTCTCTGTTTTGCCTGTCACCGTGGTTACCGCGAGATTTAGGGAGAGGTGTTGTGTGTGTGTGCGTGTGCATTGTGTGCACTCGTGTGTGTGTGTGTGTGTGACAATGGGTGTGGGTGTTTGTGAGCTCAGCAGTGTGTAAAAAGACCTTCAATCATTATCCAAGGGATGCATTTTGGAACCATATCTAATTGGCTGTTAAAGGTCTTGTAGGTGAAAAGGTCATGAAGCTGAAAGAAAACTACAGGAAATGAATGATACCACGAGGAAATTAGGTACAGCCATTAGCCTGTAATTTCTTAACAGATGCAAATCCAAGAGACCCCATTCAGAGACTAGTTTGACGTATTAGTGACAGGTACAGGGTGATAAATACATAATTAAAGGTCGAGTAAGTGGCTCGTTCTAATAATAAAATGACTGTCGTCTCTGGGTGGATCAGTGGATTAAGGTTTATCTTGTCAGTCAGACTCTCTCCACTCTTAATTTGCTTTTTACAACAAACATTGTACTGGCTAAAATGTCGTTAGTCAAATGTCATCCTTAAAAAAGTCATGATCATGCACAATCAAATGGATTTCATTTCAAGCGCATGACTGCAAGCCAATTGCCAGAAAAAAATGTTGGTATCAAAAGTTCTTGCAAACCATGGTTACATTTGCACATTATGTTGAAACTTTGTGTTTTAAGGATGCTGTGGTTTCCGGTGTGGCCAGGTTAAAGCACAAAAACAACTTGGTTATGGTGAGGAAAAGATTTTATTTTAGCTTAAAATACCTTGTTTAGGGAGCAAAAATTACTGCAGGAAAAGCAGCAATGTCTTAGTAAAACACAACCGCTTTTTGTGGAACTATCCCAACTGATGATTTGCTACAAAACACCCATGATTGGAAACTAAAAAGCTGATGGAAACTTAGAAATGCCTCACTTAAAGACAGTTGGTTTTGTTTGTTGGTCTGGAACAGTGGTCTGCTGTTTGGTATCTGTCTCACCATAGGTGACATGCCATCCACCTCCTCCTCCACCTCCTGATGACAAGTCAGTTCATGTACTACCACGTTAAAATATTGATATGATTTGTATGGATAAGTAATAAGAGAATGAAATCTACAGGAATCTATTCGGCCAAATGTCGTCTTATGAGATTTAGATTTCCAAGACAATGCAGCAACACATAATCTCATATAAGATGTTGCAGTAAAACACACATGAAAGTGTCAGGCCTGAGTTAGTTGGACTTACATTTATGGCTTCAGAGCAAGAAGGTCCTGGGTTTAAACCTGCTGGCCGTCTGCATGTTCCCCCCATGTCTGTTTGGGTTTCATCCGGGTGCTCCAGTTTCCTCCTGCAGTCCAAAACACACAGGTTTGGTTAATTGGCATTTCTGAATTGCCTGTAAATGTCAGTGTGAATGGTTGTCTCTATGCATCAGCCCTGTGATGTATTGATGTACGTCTGTTAGATGCGTAAATTGTAACTAAGTACATTTACCCGAGCACTGTCCTTTAACATTGATTGACTGATTGATTAATGTATTTAAATGTCATGCACTTAATTGCCCACATGGGCTTATAAGACATTGACGATAACAATACAAAAAAAAAGTCTAATACGTCCATAGAACAAAATATATATTATACAAAGTGCAATTCATAATATACAAACCAATAATAGACAGTTATACCAGATACAGTGTTTTCTGGTATAATGTCCATGCATTTTCAGTGAATCTGGCTTAAGAGCCAACTCAACATGTCACACGCAGCCAGCCAAAATAAGTCAAGGTTCTTCGCCAAGTTGGAGGTACTTACTTGAGTCTTTTCTTTAAATTCCACTTTCTACTTCCACCCCACAACAATTCAAAGGAACATACTGTAGTTTGACTACATTTATTTGACAGCTTTAGTTACTTGTTACTTTGAAAATATTTTTACACACAATAATCAGCAGATTAATCCACAATGAAAATGACAGTTGTTTTTCAATATAGTTAAAAACTAGCTTAAACAACTTAACCAACCATAACCAACTAAAGCAATAAGTTGGTTACATGAAAAATCCATTGTGTACAATTTAGTGGCAGAACTATGGTGGCCAATGCAAGAATGCAAATAGCCCTGTCTACAGCCAGTGTTTGGTTTTTGTCCATTCTGGGCTTCTGTAGAAATAACATGGTAGACCCCATGGAGGAAGACCAGCTCCATATGTAGATATAAACGGCTCACTCTAAGGTAACGAAACAAAATTCTTGTTTTCAGGTGATTACAAACTAATAAAAACATAGTCATGAATTATATATATCCCATTTCTGCCAATAGATGTCCCTTAATCCCACACAATAGACCTTTTATGCATGATTAATAATAATTGATATGATATAATATATCATCATATAATAATTATAGTTTCCTGCACTGAGTACTTTACTTCATGCATAATACTTTAAGTACATTTTCCTGATAATACAGATATGTTTTCTTCAGTAACATTTTAAATACAGGGCTAGTTTATTTACTAAAGTGTCTGTTATAGGCAGCTGTTTGCTAACATCTTCATCACAACAACTATAGAACTATAGCTCATATACTGTGTGTCACTGTAGTGTTTAAAGCTTTTCTGTTGCTCTTAAGTGGCCAAGAAGCGATTACTACTAATTTAAAAGCTTTTAATCATATTTTTTGACCTAATACACTTAATAGCACCTCTAAAAAGAAAGCTGGATATTTGCCACTTTTCCATTGCACACCTGCTGGGCTACTCCTGTTGGTGTTTGTTATGTAAAGTGGCAAACTAACAAACACTCCAATTTCAGAGAACAAACACTTCAGATCACCCTATCTCATTAAACCAGTGAAAACCGTCTATAACAGAAAAAGAGGTAGTCCTGAAAACATGTCTGCATCTCACAAAGGTTTGAAAAATTCATTTATGAAGACATCTACTAACCTCGCTGAGCAAACTGAAAGCAATAAAGCTCTCTGAGGACTATCAACAAAAGAAATCCTTTATTCATCACTTCAGTTGCATGATTGTGACTTGGAGGTCACAGATACCTCACAGTCTCATCTATTCACGCTCTTGTAATATAAATAATACATGTGTTTAAGTAAAACATGGCTGGAGGTCTTGGAGAACTGGTCTTGCAGTCTGCTGCGTTTGATACTCATTTGTCATGACGGCACGTCTACCATCTCACAAAGAAAACCACTTCACACAATGAGAGTGACTATTTTATTGCATGTAACCAAAAGCTGGGGGTCCATTTTGTCCTGGAGAGTCTCCCTGCACCAGACTGATAGATTATTTTGGGAGAAGAGAAATGACCAGCTAAAGCCTCTGGAGTTGCGGAAAGCCTGCATCAGAAATCTTCTACATCCTGTCTTCAAATGATTATTTAATTATTATTGAGTTGGTTTTTTTGCACAAGCCTTTGAGCTATAAATAGACTGAGTGTTTGTCATGACAACCAATTACCCATTACAAAAGCAGTGAGGCTAAGTAAGGCAATTAAGTGGTGAAACAAAATTGTGTGTTGCAGGATCTCTCAGTGTGTTTCCGCTCACATATGTGGGTGAACACACAACAAAATGTTCCTGTGTGGAGTTTTGAATGGGAACATTTGCTGTGTTGTGTTTCATTTCTTGCTTTTTTAATGTTTTAAAAGCAAACTGTCTGCTGACATCATTTAAAATACATAATACTCTTCTGTGCTATGTTTTTTATTTATTTTAGAAGTAGCAATCATACAAACATGTTTTTTAATTAAGTAATAAGCATCATAAGTTGTATTAAGCAATAACAGTTTGAAGTGAATGGCCATTGTTATACACAACAAGGGGAAAGAATGGCTGTAAATGTCTCATTACTTCTAAATAATGACTGTTAACACACCATCGTAAGAGAATAACTCAAAATTCAATAAATATTTTTCATTTAAGAAGTGACTGAATAACCTGCACAGCACATTTGTTCTTCTAAGCTCTGCTGCAGTGACTCTTGATGACTGAATTACTATTTGTAGTAAGTTTTTAAGAATAGCAGCTCATTTTGACTGTTGAATCTTGCTGTTCTGTGTCAGCACGCTGCGTAATTCTGTGTCTATTAGGTTTCGTCCTGTTTCTTTCAAGTTCCATATCTCACTCTTGCAGCAAACTAAAACTTGTTGCCAGAGAGTGACAAGACTGACAGTGATTTTAGAAAAAAACAGCTGTAATAGGACTTCTCATTATAAAAAAATGGTGATGTATTACTCCATTTGTTAAGTTTCAAATCATAGGAAACAGTGTGGTATAAACAGAGCACGTGCATGCACACATTAGAGGCATTACTGCATGTTGTAGGGGGGTTATCTGCATCAACACGTGTACATTAATGTGAGGATGACAACTGAGGTTCAGAATAAAACAACATCCTGCTTAATACAAATAACATGTCTCTGAGGTTGCACAGCAGGATACTTGCTTTGCCTGGGGGCCACGTTAGCAAAATGACAGGAGATCAGGGGCCCAATTATAAACAAATATTAATTATATTTATTGGTATATAACAAAATTAAATTGCCTGTTTCCACCTTTTAATGTTTGCTGTCCGCACTCATCTTTATTAGGCCAAAATTGTGGTTGCAGCAGCCACACACAAGTCAGGTGTGCGCAGGGCTGGGGTGTTTCTAGGACTTGAGAATATTTGGGGCTTAGCCTGGACCTTTGTTGGGAGGACTGGGAGGGATCCTCCACTGGCACCTTTTGTGATAAAAAAAAAGCTCTATTTTGATGCTTTGTATGCACGCTGGCAGCGTAAAGCACAATATCAGAGAACAAGTGACGGTGAAAGCAGCCTGCTGCATCACCTCACATAGCTTGTGTCTTTGCCAAAAAGTTACAAGGTAGCAAAGACAGACTTGCATAGAGTACAAAAAAGATTCGGACCGAAGACTGAATTTCAAATATCTCTGTTTTTCATGTTTTAGGGCTGTACAGATAGTGAAACAATGTGTAAACAGCTCAGCCCATGTTGGACTTTCCTCAGTCCATAATGAGGCATGCATACTGGTGCACCATACGTATTATAGGTCACTCTTACAGGTGCAACTGGTCAGTCATCAGCAGCTTGATTAGCACACATGAAGACAATTTCCAACAGGCCACATCATTACAAGTCCAATGAAAAGCATGATCTGCAGCTGTGAGAACGGTAATACCCCTCTATACCAGCAGATGGCAGATTTCTTGATTTTAGCACTTTGTTTTCTCATTTTTCTCCTGTGCCTTAATGTGCCCATCATGCTGAGTTGGTGGAAAAAATGCAGACTATTGTCAATGAGGGCCAACATCGTGGGACACATTGCAGTGACTAGGGCAACGGTCACTCAAAGATGGGCCAACATTGACCGATGGCCGACCATCGGTCTGGTGTGTCAGGACCTTTATTTACATTTAAAGTACATAAAAAATCCCAGTGTGAATTCATTTATTGTCATTGTAAATGATCCTATCACAAGCCAGATTTGACCTACGGGCCATAAGTTGAGTATCACTGCTTCATTGGAAGGCAGGCTATCCTGGAGCACATGTTGTTGCTTTACAGAGCCTGAGTGCAGTTTATAGACGGACCAGGTTTGTTAAGCCTAATGGTCCTTGTATTGATTGGCTGGGGTATCCTCACAAATCGCAGGGGTAGAATGAACAATGAGATTCTCATTGAGGATCTCTAAATGCATTTCAGCTTGTAGTTTTATTGACCCTCTCTGGAGTGACCAGTGAGGGGTTTATTTACACACTCTGCTCGCAGCCTATTTCTTACAATGGCACAACGGATCCTTGAAGAAGATGCTGAAGGAAGTATTGTACATCATCCCCTGCACAGCTGACTGGTTATAATGAAGTGAACAGATTTTAATCATATCTAAAATAAAGTGGCTATGGTTAGTAAAGTTGGGAAGTGAAAACGATGAAACGGTATGCAAATGAATTACCTTTACGTGATTAAATAAATGAGGCTACACTGAATAAATGAATCAGCCCAGGACAGAACTGCTAATTAGCTGCGCTGACTTCACAGTCAGTGGGCAGAATTACAGGCTTATCGTTCAGCTGCTGTCAACTCTGTGCAGCTACTGAGCCATAAGAAGACTGTGGCCATCTTTAATCCCAGGCTGGATCAAACGATGCAGGTTCTCACATCTGTGTTAAGAGTCTGATGAAAGGTGTCAAACTCTGGGTTTCCGTAAGAGTCACTGCTGCAGATTATGTGTGCACCATTCACACACAAAGGACATAATCACAGAGAGCCTTCTTATCTGAGCGGCATGGAAAAACACGCTCACCCACACGCATAATGCACACATACAATAGATGGTTTTTACACAGCATTTCTCTGCACCAATAGTAACCTTTGTGCTTCGTAGCTGATGCTTAAATGTCAAGTGGTTGTGTTAATGACTTTGTGTCTAGATTCCTAGAAATGTTTACTCCTTATTACCTCTGCCAAGGTGGTAATGTTTGGTTTGTATGTTTGTCAGCAGGATTACTGAAAAACTACTGGCCTGATTTTCGTGAAACTTGGTGAACTGATGTTGTATGGCCTAGGGAAAATCCCATTCAATTCTGGAGCAGATCTGAGCCCACGGCATACAAAAGTAATTTTCTTTTTTGTTAAAGGTCCAGTGTATAGGAAGTAGTGGCATCTTGGGGTGAGGTTGCAGAACTGAAACTTCCTCTGTGTGCAAAGTGTGTAGGAGAATGACAATAGCTCATGTGAAAATGCGAAAGAGCGAAAAAGCAGATGGACCTCTCTCGAGCCAGTGTTTGGATTGTCTATTCTGAGCTACCGCAGAACAACATGGTGGACTCGTGGATGAGGACCCACTCCATATGTCGATAGCAGCAGCTTGTTCTAAGGTGCTGAAAACACAACCATTATTTTCGGGTGATTATAAACTGATAAAAAATATAGTTCTGGATATCATATGCTATTTCTGCCAATAGATGCCCATTAATGCTGTACACTAAACATTTAACATTGCAAGATAACGCGTTTAGCCTTGGCAGATGTCTGCACTCTCAGAGTGTCACTCAAGTTACCCTTTAATTCAGTACTGTTCGTCTTTTTATTCATTTGTTCCTGACAATTTGCTTGTCTTATCAAAGGATAATGTCGGAAACTTGAGCGTTGCTAAATTGCCTAACCACATGATATGTTGCTAATTGTTTGTGGCATAGACATGTTTACCCTGTGCCCTCTGTAGCCTTTGAAAAACATCTATTGTTTGCTTTCCTAATGGACTGCTCTTTGGCTGCTAGTATATAGGGCAGTACTGGAAAGAGGCTTGGAAACCTCTGAGATACCATTACCATTAGCCCTAATGTTCTTTTAAAATGGAAAGAGCATCAGTACCCACACATGGAGACTGCTGCTGCCGTTTGCGTAATACAGCCCCATTGTCATCATATCCTTCCAAGGTCACTTGGCCTGTCCCCTTCCAGTAAGTAACAGAAATTAGCCTCTTAGCACAACAGGCACTTTTCTGCACTTGATGAGCTGACACTGAGCTTTCTACACTCTATTCTCAACATTCCCTTGCTCATTTCAGTATTTCTTGCTGTGCAGTCACGATAAAATATCCTGGGTTAATGTTTAAATTTTTCACAAAATAAGTGTTTGCTTTAAAGATGCACACACACTCTCAACCCACAAGCCCTTTTTACACAGAGATCACACTAAAGGGACACTATAAAAATGCCTCTGCATTTTTGCACAAAACCACGGCAGCATCAGCCCCCTCCAGTGTGTGATTTTAGATAGCATGCCAGCATCGTGAACCCAAAAGAGGCATGACGTTCTGCTGTCCTTCTTTGAGTTAGCCGCTAACTGCTATTAGCTGCTTGAAAAACGTGAGAGAAGGGTGATGAGAAAAGAAAGAAAGAGAAGGAAAAATTACCTGAAAGTAGGCAAAGAAAACCCCAAACAAAACACACAAAAAAGAAAAATTTTACCTCAAGAAAGTGTTAAAAACAGAACTGCAACATAATTTATAAAATAATATTGAGAGAATTATAAATATAGTTTTCTGGACATTTTTCCATAATTTTTGGATAATATCTGGTAATGCCCCCCACTAATTTTCAGATCATTCCCTGGTCACCTTTGAGCAGTAAGGTGCTCTGTATGTTTTTTCCCCCGTGTTTTATGAAATAATTTGAAGAAAATGTATGTTGATGCAGGTGTTAAAGGCTTAAATCTCCCATTCCCCAATTTTGTGATCGTACCTTAAAAAGAGCAGCAAAGTGGCACAATGTTGTGATATTCATGCCTTGAACAGGCAACATAAAGGGTGCTACAGTTTCAAATGACTCTAACCTGACAGAAACAAATGGAAAGGGTGACCCCTTTCACTACACTTTCCCTGAGAGTCAGGTTTTTTTGCATGATTGTTTTCAACGAGGACATGGAGCTCAACATGGTTCGCGACAGTAACATTAGTTACACAGTGATTATTTCCTGTTGTGCCTCAAAGGTCAGGCTGTCTCATCAAACCAAAAAGGCATGCAATGTTAAACACTGCACCGTCAAACGTCACAGCCCGACTGAAGCTGATAATTGCTCAGACATCAGATTGGAGGTGGTTGACTTCGCTGACGACTTAATGAGCTTATAAAAGGAAATGGGAAAGTTGGCAGTGCTGTGAATAGCTGAGGATTGATTAGAAAAAAAATTAACTTTGAGGTAATGTTTTCCACACTGTCCAATCAAAATTATCACAGCAAATGTGTTTGAGGTGTTTGACTCAGGCATGTTGGGGTGCACTCGGCACGATACACCAGTGATGGCAATTACACCGCTGCAGTCATGACATCAACATCATTTCTGAGTGCACGCTGGGCACGAATGCGTGCCTCAGTGATGAGAATTGCTCACTCACAAACTTGCTGTAAACTCTAACGCACCCGCTGATATCATTTAGCTGATTACTGTTGTGCTTTTGACAAATCATCCCATTATGTGACACAGAGCAGAATGGGCTCCACTCAAAATACAACCCAAACAATGTTGTACTTAAAACTCAAAATCACATTTTCCAACAATCAAATTGTTGCCGTTTGTTGCGCTGATGTTTTCATTAGCAGAAAAGCAGAAACCCAGAGATCGTTTGAAAGCAGTTACTGTAAAGCATGTAGTATAGAGATAAGCATACCATTATAGTGCCAGGTTCAGACATGGGTGGATTATGAGATAAGGGCCCCTGGGCATTAATATACAAAAGGCCCCACCATCTCTCTGAATTAGAAGATACACAGAGTTTGCAGTGGTTTTGACTCCTTTCCATTTGTTTTTCATCATTTTGTAGTCAGTCTGCATCTTTTTTTTATGATTTTGCATCTCTTGCAATTTTATACATCTTTGTATTTATTTTCTGTCTGAGATTTATTTGTGTCTTTTCTTTGGTCATTTTGTGTCTCTTTGTGGTTATTTCATGTCTCTTTGAGGTATGTTTGTGTCCCTTTGTGGTCATTTTGTGTCTCTGAGGTACAGTATATGTGTTATTTCCTGTCTCTGACGTCTCTTTGAGTCCCTTTAAGGTATATTTGCAATTTTTGATTGTTTTCTTTCTCTTAATCATGTTTAGTCTCTCTGTAATTCAAAAGCATCTTTTTGTGTCCTTCTGGGATATATTTGTCTGTTTTGTGGTTATTTTGTGTCTCTCTGTAGTTCCGTTGCATCTTTTTGTAGCTGTTTTGTGTCTCTGAGCTATGTTTGAGTCTTTCCATGGTTGTTTTATGATTCTTTGCAGTCACTTTGTATCTTTTTGAAGTCATTTTCTGTGTCTTTAAGGTCATCTTGTATCCCTTTGTGATATGTTTTTGTCATTTTTTGTGTTTATTTATGCATGATATTTGTTGTCATTTTGTAGTCATTTTTAGTCTCTTTGCATCTCCTTGTGTTTTTTGTGTCTCGCATTTCTTTCTCTTTGTAGAAGTCTCTGAATTGTTTGTTTGCATTACTTTGAGATAATTCTGTGTCTCTTTGAGGTATATTATTGTCTTATGGTTGTTTAATGCCTCTTTGTAATTATTTTGTTTCTCTTAATCATCGTTGCTGTCTCCTTTGAGTTCCTTTTCATCTCTTTGTGGTCTTTCTGTGTCTCTTTGAGGTGGGTACTGTACATGTTAGTTTGACTGACATTTCGCAGGGGACCATTTTGAGCCCCTGGTCCTGTAGCTGGTAAGCCTTTTAATTAATCCATCCATGGGTTTAGATGTCATAGTAAATGAAGTGTCACAGATTCACCAACATTTTCTAACATGAACGTGTATGAAATTTGGACACATGTTGGTGAAATAAGTCTCAGACTTTTTTTTTATCCTCTCTCTGTCTTGATGAACATGATTCATCTTTTACGTTAATTTGCATGTTCTTTTATTCCCTCCTAGGTGGTGCATTCATTAGGCAGTGCAGAATACTCACCTCGAAATAAGTAATACACAGAGGGAAATAATTATTGTGATTATGCATAATCTTTGCCCGCACAGTTGTTTTTCTTTTCCAATTAAACAAAATTTATATTCGGAATACGCTTTGAATAACAAAGCAGGTGGTACCATTGCTTTCCACTGCTGTTTATGAGGAAAGCTGTGTGACAACTGCACTGCTACAGGCTGCGATGGTGGATTGTTTTTCCACAGAACATTTATAATATAGGACATTTTTCCCCATACTGATACTAAGCTTTGGCACAGACCCAGTGAGTTTACGTTCCATTTGTGCAAGGATTTATAGAGGGAGCTGGGTAGACAGAGGAAATATGTGTTTTCTAGAAAAGGAAACAATTGCATAGTTTATCTTTCCGGTTGGTGAATAAAACATAATGTGGTGAAATAACATTATGATGAGTTGTATGTTGTTCACTGCTTTCAGAGTATACGTTTTGAAAGTAGGTAATCTGAATCAGCGGCAACAGGTACAACTCTGTACCTCAAGTCCTATCACTGGGTACACCACAGGCCGCTGCTGTGCACCCACTGTGATCTCATGCAGCTAAAGATACAATGAATAGAACTAGTTGGAGCTTAAACAAGAGCAGATGGTTGGCAATACAACACGATCAATTTGGCAAATTTTGCTAACTACTATCATAATGTTCCAGACTGGTTAATCAAATACTGAAACTGATGTTGTTTCAGTGCAATTTCATACGTGTTCTCTGCTGGTGAAGAGGTGTAGAATTAACAGTACAAGCATCTCCTGTATCATTTCCATCTCTAAAGTTATTGTGGTTTCTGTGGTCACGAGGCAAGCTGTGGCGGGTGGTAAGTTGAAAAAGCTGAACCGTCATAAACTCTGCATGCAGAACCGAGCATGCTCACGAGAGCGGCAGCTGCCCCGTGAAGGTGAATAGGGTAACATTTTTAACTAATAGACATAACAATGAAACTTTCCTTGTTTATTACTTACATTAAGCTAATTATTTTTTGTGTGTTTTCTGAAATTGTTTGTCTAAATATGTAAATGATGCATTATCTAATACAATTTGATCGAAATCTGAACTTAAATAAACCTTAACGTGCATTTTGGACATTTTCTATCCACTAGTCTGAAAGAAGACAAGCTATGGAAGCAAAATTCCAAAATTGCCTGACAGAGTTTAGTATTAATTGCATCTTGGCTTCCATGACTGAAGCATATGTGTGAACCAAGAACCATTCAGCTGCCTCATCTCATGTCTAGAAGACCACAGCTGAAGCCAAACTGAATGACTGAATGACAGCGGGTTAATGATATGTCCTCACCTGTCAACCCTCTGCCATCATGACGAGCAGTGAAGCCTGTGGGTTTTGATATCTGTCTACCTGTGAAGGCCGGCATCTTATCTCACAGAACCAGAGGCAGGCAGTGGCTTCCTATGATATAGAGAGAGCAGCGGAGAGACACAGAGAAAGAGATAGAGCGAGAGAGCGAATGAAACCATTAGAAGTGCACCTCCCGGCACTATCCATACTGCAATCAATGCGGATATAGTACCCACAATCCACCACTCACTCAGAGACGTCCCGTCCCACAACAGTGGCTGGCAGTGACGGAGCAGAAGAGTATAGAGCTGCTTCTGAAATGACAGCTTAACTACAGGGAGGGATAAGACAGAACTGCTTTTGTCTTTTTTTATGTCTGCTTTCTATGCACTGCTCCTAATTTCTGAGACACTAATAAAGAGGGAAACTGTAAAACGTTGGCCAAATTTAGAGAGCTTTACTTGAAGAGTAAGTTTGAACTCAAATGCTTTCTCAGTGAATGTCTGCATTTTAGAAAGCCTTGGTTAAATCAGCATCTAAACAAGAGCAGAGGAATTGGATCTCTCCTGCAATCATTAACTATTCATAAACTATTCATTAACTATGCATATAGAATGCAGCTTTGTTGCAAAACATATTCTGTGTTTCTGGATGGATTTTAATTTGCATCGAATACACTACAGCGCAGGAGCTAAAGATCAATACTCTTGTCTGAGAGCAAGCAAACAATCCAAGTCTGGTTGAAAGCTCTGTGGCAGAGGTTGCTGAGGCTTTGTCATGGTTTTGTGATCCTTGTGTTTTGGTGTGTGTGCATGCTTATCAGCTTGTATGATAAGCATGCACACACAGCTTGTAGCTGCCTCTCTAATCTCTCCCGTTTTCACTGAAACTCAGAGCAGAAACACAGACAGGCAGTCTGCATCCACTCCCAGCCTCAGGCGAGTATGAAAAATTAAAGATCCATGTTTTTCTGCTCCTCCTCCAACACTGCCGCAGATACACATCCCTGCATTTTAACAACCCCATTAATGTTATGTCATCTCTGCACAGCCTATAATATAGGGCTGCCTAATCATAAAGTATGAAACAGCATCGTAAACGTCCAATTTCCAAAAGTCTCCAGAGCTTTAAATAAACAATCAACCCATGATATTTTTATATGGACCAAAATCATCACAACAGTAAGCCATGTAAACATATTACTAAAGTTATTATGGATTGCTCAGTTTCCAGTGGGGTCTGTAAATTGCATAACAAAAGATTACAAAGAGTTCAATCTTTAATGGAGTTGTGCTAAGCATAGAAAAAAAGAGCCATCAGTCATTAGGGAAGAAGAGGAGGACTGAGACCTTTCTAACACAGTTGTCTGTGCTACTTGCGAAGCCTCGGGCACCTATTTTGTGTTTTTTTGTTCACGTGAGGAGAGGGTTCAAACAGGGCTCCTGCAGCTTAAGACAAGGTAGATTTAAGACTTTTTTAATGCCATTTGGAAGTAAGTTAGGAACCAATTTCCTAACAACCACAATTAAAGAAGTAGAATTTTATTTTGCCCAAATGATTATTGCAACATAAAACATTTTGTCAAGTGAAAAGATTATCTCCGTCAAATGTTGGAAAAACAACCAGAGCAACATATCATATTATCAGAAAAGTATCAATTTTGTTTACAAACAGAAGAGGGAAATATCTGGCATTTCTGGCCTGTTTTCCGGCTGATGTTGTGTTAATCTGATGTGACATTTAACTGTTTAGACTCCCATCATGATGAGTTTGAGAAAAGGAATTTAGGAAATTATTAAAAACAAACAAACAACAACAACATTACCTGTTATATTAAGATTTTGCAATCCAATATCAGAAAAAAAGATTTATAAAATCCTTCTTCTAAAACTGTTGAGAGATTAATTTAACTTACTTTCATACCAATTAAGGCCCTATTTTTAGATTAATGAATTAAATGCCTTTTAAGACTTTTTAAAGATCCGCAGGAACCCTGTTTAAAAGGGAACAAAGCGTTTGAAGCTGTTGTCTCAAACCCATCATGTGGTTAACACTCATATATTTACAATTACAAATTAAAAATCATAAATCACAATCTGTTTGAATTAAGATGTGCATTCAAATATCACTACAGACAGTCATAAAGCTCATAATGCTGTTTAGTGAGATCAAGTGACATTTGATCATCAAATAAAAGCAGATGGATAACTAGCTTCTGATTCAGAAATGACTAAAATTTCTTCAGAAACTTGTTTGGTCACCCACTGCGGGCCACAAGATTGAAAGCTTCAGAAACAGCACATTACCTGGATCTTGTATTGAGAAATATTTAGTCAAACTGTTCCCAAGGTCAAGAATGAACCTTCAGTTCAAGCCTGAATTCATGTTTGATAGATGAATTTAATTGCCTGTTTTTTCTGGTGTGACTACCAACAGTGAACACCAGAAATATTAATAGTAGTGTCCATTTCATTAGCCTGTTCTCTATGCACAATATTGGCAGTGTCTGCCTCTTGTGTATCAGGACAGAATGTATTTAACCTTTTGGTGTGATCACAATACACTTTAGGATGTACAACTACCATTATCATGTCCTGATTCGAGCAACAGTTCACCTGTTGACACATTTCTAGTGCAGTGAACCCTGAACACATTCAGTGAGGATGCACTGACGCTCCATATCTGAGTTCCACGGAGAGGGAACTGCTGCTTGTTTGGGTCGTGACCAGAAGGGATACAAGTTCTTTTGAGACTGCAAAGCATAGGTTACATAATCTGTGAGCTACCGCGAAGTGACGCTGGGGTCCACACTCTACTGATAGAAACAAACACTTGATGCAAACTTCCAACTGTCTCTCAAACTCTCCAATGTGGTCTCACCATGACATAGTTTGTTACAAAAAATTCCAAAAAATGTCATATTATAGCATGCCATAGAAGTTATATAAAAAATGGTGAACAGTATATCATTTCTTTTCTTGTGCAGCACTCAATCATATGATGACTCCCTAAAATGGCATTCAGTCAGCAAAACTTTGAGACCCCCTGATCAAGGATTTGGACTTAAAAATGCTTTAAAAATAATCTGTTAATTGTCTAAAAATGTGTGAAATATGTGACTACGGCTCTGATTTAATCACATTTGAGATCCCAAACTGAAGTCATGAGTTACTTTCTGACCTCTGCCACCTCATGTCATCAGGTCAAAAATCATGTTTGCAAGCAATTCTAAAAAAAATGGAAGAAAGTAAAAAAGTTAGGGTTTCCCCCTTGAACGTCAGAGGCTCAAATTATCAGTCAGCCTCAGTCGACTGAGATTGCTTTAAGTCAGGCAGTTTTTTTTCTGTGTATTGTACTTTTAGGGATGTTTTGCTCTTGATTTTCACGTTGGACTTTGCAACTGCAGACATGCAGTTTATATGTAGCATCGGCCGAAGCACCGTTCGCTTGTTTATTATATTATGTAAATGCTGCTATCACACTGAATGTCCCACAGCGCCCGTTCAAACTTCTAAATTTTTTGTAGAAAATGAAACAAATATTGGAATATTCATATTGAACATTCAAACCGATTTGATTCAGCTAACAGAATCCAAACATAATATTAGGATAACAATGGATCCCAGCATTGTCTCATATTCACCATACTTTTTCCATTATAACAGCCAAATAACATAATAAGCGTACATTACAGTTTTTCAGTTTATCGAAAGACCATCTTTCTTTGTACATCAGGAACAATTTGCGCTGAGTAATATCATTAATGTTATATAACCAATTTGATTATATACTGCATAACTGAGTGAGATGATTTCCACCATGTCAAACAGAGTCCATTTCTCGCTGCAAAAATATTATAGGCTTGGCTGAATAAAGCAGAGTGTCAGTCTTTGAATACTACTTCACATAGTGGGACATGGAGCAGCTTTAAAGGCATACAAACACTCATTCCACTCACAACACAAATTTTTAGTGATTTGGCAGAAAAAAACAACAATAATTGGCTAAAAGCAGAAGATGCTGAACCTTTACAGGTTTTTCACACATATATGATGACATGTGAATCAGCTGTCAAAACAGGAGAGCAGATCAGTCACAAGGGAGGAGCAGTGAAGAATGGTGTACTGATGGCGAAGGGAAGGTTGCTGGCTTGCCGAGCTAAATAAATAATCTCTGGGCTGCAGAATTGCAGGAGTGTGGGAGGAGGTCTACAGGGAGCATGGACACAGCGATTAGTAAAAGCGGATCCACTTATAGAAAATCCACCTTCATTATTTTTCCAGACTTCTGAGATAACTGATCCACATGCTATTGCTCTTCCTTATTATCACACCTTTATAATAACATTATGTAATGGTGAACACTGCACGTGACAGTGCACCATTCTGCTGATGGATGAGCATCTTTTAAAGAGGTGTACACTGACTTAACAGGGATGAACACTGTGAATACAAAACACAGCTCATAAAATATGCATATTTTATAAGGCTGTACTTATTCTCTCACTGTGTGAATTTTTTAGCTCACATTTCACTAACGAGTGACTGCAGAGCATGAAAACTAATCATTTCTCATCACTGAATTCACAATTTAGACTGCTTTTTATGAAACTGTCGCTGGAAATTGATGCAATTCCAAATACATAAAAAACAGGACTAGTAAAATGAGTAGGATCGCTTTTGTAAATCTTGTTTTAGCTCCATTTTTGTGAAGCTTAATATTTAAAGCATGCCTGTGGTGGATCCTCCTAACATAGATGCTTGTCATGGGTGCCACCCGAGGGAGCCCCCCAAATCTCCCCTTTTTCTTCCTCCTCCTTTTATAAAAAAAATCAAATAAATCTAACATTACGGAAAAATTATCCAAAGATCTAATGTTATCTGTCGATGAGTAATTGGGAGGGCTGAGAGGTGGGCTTACTGTCCTACTGGCACATTTGGGTGAAACTAAAGCTAAGAAGGTGCCGTTGGGTCCAGGGTGAATGACTGCAGATATCCAACTTAAAATGAACTTCACTGCAGTGCAATGGCCGTCTGGCTTGACCGCTGTGATGTGGTCTGGACTGGAGTTCAAATGAGAGATTATATTTTGTAACTGAAGCATGCTCAGTCTGTACGCTTGTTATGTGGTATAGTCACAAAAACATGGGTTGCAAGCAGACATTGGCATAGGTATTTGCGCTAAACAATTGAGAATATGGGTGGTGATGACACAACACATGGACCCAAACTGGACCCTTGCAGACAGGCAGACGCGTTAACTACGAATTGGCCTTTAGAGTAAAACAAAATGAAAAGGGCTGCCCCTTGAAAGCTGGAGATTTGTAACATCAGTCAGTGACCCTCTCAGTCATCTGAGATTGCTTCAAGTCAAGCAGTCGTTTTTTTTTGGTTTTTTTTGGGGGGGGGGGGGTAAATACAAGATAAAGATAATATGTTATTGTGGGATGGCAGGGGAAGCTTGCCTCGGGCGCTTAATATGCTAGGTCCGGCACTAAAGTATGCAGCAATGCTACTTTACAAACAATATAGGTTTTTATGGGCTGACAGAAATTACTGACATATGACAACAATGGCGTTATTCAAAATCAGGAAAACAAAACAATCCTGCTCCACACAGCCCACATACCCGTGTAAAAACACATACAGAGCTCTGTTATTGGAGAACCTGCTGATCCTTAAATGGGCCACTGAATAAAAGGGGCTCAGCGGTTATTTTTACTTAAGCCAGGGCAATGACCTGCCGCATTAAGTGACCAGTCAAGTCCTGGCTGAAAAACTAAAAGATCAAACTCTTTTCCAGCTGTGCAGCAGTAAGCAAGCATGCCTTTTTTCACTGAACCTCATCTGTTTGAGGGAAAATAAAAGCATCACAATCACAGAAACTCATTTCTCCCTCTTGCTCTCTATTTTCTCACTTGCACATCACTGTTACATCAGCAGCCTTCTAACCTATTCATGTATCATATAGCAGCAGGGAAGCAGGTGGAAAGCAAGAGAGTCCTTTAATGAGCAGCCTTTGTAGGAGAAGTCTTTTTGCAGGGTTCTTTCTAATAACCTGCTGTTCACATCCACATGACCAATTACAGTCCGATGGGACTGCTCTTACATTCCACCACACAAAAAAGGTCAGGCTGGTCACAACAGAGGCATACAATATGTCATTTTGTTTTAAAAGAGAACTACAGGCTCAATCCTTTTGAGTTATAGGAATTCTATATGAATGATGAAGAGGTAGAGAGCTGTATATGGCACACTAGCTTCCACTGCACTGCAACAAACTGCTGTAACAATGTGGCCAAATTCTAACAATTACATATAGTTTTTTCCTAAATACAGTGAAACACTACTAAATCTTGATGCTTTTTTTTTTTTTAAATCTAAAATTGCTGCGGTAAAAATACAGTAAAACACTGTAAATCCTGAAGCTTTATGGAGCCTATATCACGCTGTAAACCTCATATTCCTCTGTAAAATACAGTAAAAAGTTTAACAGTAATATAATGTTGACATAATTTACTGAACTGACACTGTAAAAATTGTACCTTACTGTTACAATTTTTCCAAAATACAGTAAAATGCTGTAAATCTTGATGATTTTTGAAGCCAATATTTGGACCACTGCTATACAAATACAATGAAAATTTAACAGTAATTAACATTTTTTTAACCATTTGAAACCCTGGCAAATGAGCTTGATATCTTTGAAAAACATGGGAAGAAGGCCATGAGAATCCTTAGCAAAAAGTACAAAATATAGAACTGAAAATCAGCAACAATAACAACAAAAACCCAACAACAGACAAGCAAACACCAATAGTGGGAAAGTAAGAAGAACGAAGAAGAAACATTCATAAAAATTATAATAATTCTGTAAAATAATTTTAAAGGTAAAACTATGTTAATCATAAATATACTTTAGTTTTAGAGATTTTATTTTAAAATAATAATTTCTCAAATGACAAATTTCTTGCAAATTGCCAGATATTTCTTGCCAGGTTGTTCATTGCCTTTTCCCCCATGTTTTCAAAATTAATCAAACCAATTTGCTTAGGGCTCAAAGGTTTAAATACTTGTGAGAGGTGGCTGAGCGCTGCATAAGAAAAATGATGTTGATCCTGGTTTCCATACAATGAAACCCTGTAAATCCTAATGCTTTTTTGAGCCAATATTACACTGTAAACCTCATATTCTACTATAAAATACAGTAATACATTTAACAGTAATATAATGTTGGACTAATGTACGGCATTGACACTGTAAAATTATAGTAGGATGCTGGCAACTACATGTCATGACAAATGTACATTTTAAGAAATTGCTGTAAAAATACAGCCAACAGTAAGGTGCAGTTTTCCAACATACAGTAAAAAACTGTAAATTCTGATGCTTTTTGGGGTCAATATTAGGCTGTAACCTCAAAGTCCACTTTAAAATACAGTAGTAAATTTCACGCTAATATACAATATTTAAGTAATTTACAGTATTGACACTGTAAAAACACTACCAGGATGCTGGCAACTACAGGTGCCAGTAGTTTAGCATAATTTTACAGGATATTTTTTTTACAGTGTGGTGAAACCGTTTTCAACAAGGTCAGCGTCAGCTACAAATCAATAAAATTCCCATCAACTCTGAGGAATTCTCCAAGGTGCTGAAAAGTGTCCCCGAGCTCATCCGGGGGAGGAAAGGGCGGGACACACCCGCCTGAGCCCATTGGTACAACGTCACGCGCAGAAACTACCCGAGCGAGTAAGGTAAATGAATTACAGATGAGAGGAGGAGGAGAGATAGAAAGCTGAGGATGCAGGTTTGGTCCACAACACACAACCTCCCCAACACACAGCAGGAGCGGCTCGGTGAAATACAACTTCCAGTGGTCTCATCAGCTGACGACGAGGAGATGCGTCCGCAAAAGCTTTGATTCGACCCCCTTTGCATCCTCTCCCTCCTCTTCCTCCTCCTCCACCTCCCGTCTTTAGCGAGGAGCATCCCGCACACTGATTTCACTCCGACGGGCAGGCAGGCAGACGGGGCGGATTGACACAATCCAGACACGATGCGTGGATCTCCCCGACATGGGACAGCCGTGGGATTTATGGTGCTGCTGAACGCGCTGCTGCTTGCGACGCAGGCTGCAGAGGGAGTCTTAACGGACCATCTTTTGGTTCAGTTGCACGAGGACGCACAGGATGGGGCGCACCAACTTGCAACACAACATGGGTACCAGAGTGCCCGGAAGGTAGGGATACTCGGGTACAGGGACGCTCGCTTAGAATTGTCTCGCATATATTTAACATTTTATTTTTTAGGAAAAAAACTTTCAGGAATTATTTATTATTGCAAATAAAAAAAATGCAACATAAACTGCTAAAACGTAAACATATTCTTCAAGGAAAAATTCCCGCGATCAGAAATACTCAAACACAGAGAAGAAAGCAACACAAGCAGTCCAGTAGAGAGGTTTCTCGTGCTTTAATTTTGGTTTGACTTCATTGCACTTTTGCTTAATTTGATGACGTCATTCCTACTCAACTGCAGGCCCTGGACAGTAGGTTGCCCACTGGCCTATGGCCCTGAGGGATCAAAGCTGCCCAGACCTTAATCATTTATATTTCCAAACGCATCCAATTTCACTGTTTGGAGAAAGATTTTTTTGTTTTTGTTTTTACATTTCATTTCTTGGAACATGAAGTTAGGGTGTATTATTAAAAAGTCAATTAATGGTTGAGGAGATTCTTGTTTATTTACATTGAATTAATTTGAGTATATGTTTTATTAAAGCAGGGGTTACCATATTTCGCATGAAATTGTAACATTCACATCAAAAACACACAGAGTACATATACATATTTAGATTGCATATCGTGGCACACATGGCCTTCTCCTGCAGACATTTTACTCACCTGCGTCTCATTAACTAGCTTGACAAATGCATCGCATGTCAAAAGACGCATAACAAGGCATTTATGGCACACCAATAGAAATAATACCCTGACAGTGTGTGTGCCTTGTCACATGTCAAAATAAATGTGTGGGTGAAATTGGCCGGAGCCTTAGCCAGTGAAGCGTAGCACAGAACAGAGGGGTGTCTGCGCTGCTCTGAATGAGGAATTTCTTCACCTTTTTTTTTTTTTTAACTCCACATAAAAATTAAGCCTTGTTATAATCTGTAACTCATCATAATGTGATATGTGTGTGGTGGTTGTGCAGCATCACCAGTCCTTTTTGCTAGTTCCTTTTCTTGTAGATCACCCCCCCCACCCCATCTACTGGCTCCCCGGTTATGTAATCTGCAGCTATATTTGTCTAAATGGGATGTGCATCATTAAACATTGTCTGTATTGTTTGAATTATCTTATATTGTTGCTTAATTAACTAGACCGGGACACAGAACCGCGATCCACATACAAATGTGAGCACAAAGAGAGATAAAAGAGAGAGAAAGAGTTCTGCCATCAGCCAATTTTCAAAATAATTACTAAAAGAGCATTCAGTAGATGTGCACTATTTGCTTTTTTATTATATGTATCATAGGCTTTCATCTATTCTTTGGGAAATAACAGTAGAATTAAAGAGCAGCGGAAGATAAGAATAATCCTCATCCTTCCATGAGAATTTCATTTTGCACATTAGATCTGACAGGCGCATCTGAAAGCATTTATTTTGAGGATTGACCTGAACCCTGGCTGTTACTAAAGCATAAGGGGGTCTTTAATCTGTGCACAGTGCCGGAGGGAAAGCTCTGGATGATGCATCTCATTTCCCTGCCCTTGTGATTTATTATGGTTGATTCCAGCACTGTTCTCCAGTCCCTGAAAATAGAACCGAGGTGAAAGCCAGGGAATCAGTGCTCTTGCTCCCACCTGGAGAATGACCGGCCTATTGTATAGTTCTCCCACTTTGTGATTGCTGCCTCTGTGTTTGTTTTCTGCTTCTGCTCCTGATCCATCTTCCTATCTCTGTCTATTTCTTTCCCAGCTTCCCTTTGGAGAGGGGCTCTTTCACTTCTATCCTCAGGACACTTCAAAGAGGCGGAGCAAACGCAGTGCCCGCAGCAGACAGCGGCTCCAAAAAGACCGCAGGGTAAGCAGACACACACAGGGATGCACACTGAGAAAGGCACACTGTGTGTTTACTGTATGCATGTGCCTAGAAGAGTGTGGCTTCACTTTGCACGACAATGGTTGTTTTGAGACACGTGTCCATGTGGAATACAGCACAAAATCAGGGCTTTAAAAATACAGGCAGAAAGTTGGATGCCCCTAGCTTGCAAAAGAATCGCTTATTTATTATTACAGCTTCTGATATGCATAAAACTGAAAAGGTAAACTCAGCTCACCAGGGATACATGACATCAAAAGCCACGAGATAAATACAAAACTCATTATAATGACAAGCCAACATTATGAGATATACTTCACTAGCCAGGGATGTGGAATAAGAAAATAGTATGAGGGTGATAAAATTAAAAATTAAAATTCAGAAGCAGGAAGAGATCATTGATTTGTCACGCTGATGTTGAACACGTTAATAAAATTCCAAGTATAGAGTGTAAAATGCGTGAGTATTTATTCTTATTCTGAAGATGTTACGGTGATGATGACTTCAGGAGCACTGGTCCCCAGTCAGTATCTTAAGGTGATAGGTGTTGCAAATTAGCTATTCCCTGCAAACAATACATACACTGCATCTGTTTTTTGTGCTTAAAGATGTCCATATCAAATAAAATACATAAAACTATAACCTGACCAATGTTATGCCAGTGATTAATAAGAAATCATATACTCTGTCTCTGCAATGATGATAAAAAACAAAGGCTGACAGAATTATCAATACATTTTGATGTTAATAATATATTCTGTAGTATCGAAAGTATCAAAGCTTTAAAGCACATCTACAAACACATTTTCAACCTAAGGCTGCACAGATGACACAACCAAAAAGAAAGAAATGGTCGTCAACATGTGGCTGTTATGGCAGTCTCTCCAGCAACCAACCCACCACACTGGAGGCGTGTTCATCGACTTTCTCTGTACCAGCACTGTGGGCAGGAAATTATTCCATTTTTTTCTTTTTTCTGTGGTATCTAAAAAGGTACCAGGTATAATTTTTATGCTAGTGTTGTGTTGAAGATTAAAATTACGGTAGTGATCATGGATTGATTACTTAGCAGGCCTACCAGGCACAGGCCCAGGGACCCAAAGGGTCAGGGGATTGCCCTGGCCTTCACTTGCAAAATGTCAAACGTCAAAGTAACACATAATGACCAGAGCACTCAAAATGCCCACAAAGAGACATCACTCGACAAAAAAAGACACAAAATCACTTCAAAAGGACATAAAGAAAACTAAAAGGAGACATTAAATGACCACAACAAGATGCAAAACCACAAAAAGATGCATAATGACTACAAAGAGATGCAAAATCACCGCAAAGTCCGTCTGCCTTGTAGAAGTCCTATGTAGGAGATGTGGTGGGGCTCTTTGCGTACCTGTGCGAAGGGGCCCATTGCCTCATAATCCGCTCAAGACTGTGACAGCCCTCAAATGGATCATTTTTATCAAATCAACAGGACAACTACAATTAAATAATTGGATATAAATTGTGAAAAATTGAAAGCACTAAAACCTGAATATTCATTTCAATGAGTTGTTGCTAATGTGTGGAAAACAAGGATAGGAGAACACAATTTGTCATTATAGATATATTGATACTTATGGTTTTGTGCGAATTACTCTGTAGACATATTTTGATACCACTCTATCATAAGCTGTAGCTCCTCGCTGCTTTCTGTCTTGTCTCAAGAAAAAAAAAAGCCACTGTGTTTTTGCCATCAGGGTAACTCAAAACCCTGTGGAGTGCCACTAATTCAATATCCAGCTTCAAATCACTTATTAAAACTCCCTCTTTATAGGCATGCCTTTTGGTGATACTTTTGGATTTTTGTCCCAAGTATTGCTTTGAATGTTTTCCTCGTTCTGTTTTTGTGTTGTATGATTTGTGTTTATATGCCTTCTTGGAAAGCGTTTCATAAGACACACGAAGAAAGTGGTTCTAGTTGTTGTGGCGCTGCATTTGCATTGAAAACGACAAAGGTAAATTATTGTAATTGTATTGTATTGTGTTATATTCTAATATACTAATATGCTATTCCAAATGATATATTGCAATAAAAAACATGATGATAGTTGCGGACAAAAATTTCAAAGCTAAAGCTAAGGTAAAATTTTTATTTTGATGGAACTAAAAAAAAAAAAAAAACACCATTAATTGATGCAGAAAAGGTACAAACTGATGAAGTAAAATATCACCAGAATGCAGGAAATTAAGTTTTTGGCACTTGAACATTCTCAGGGGAGGACCCCCAAATGTTGAGTTTCATATGCATCACCCCAAATGTTAAAGAGAAACCTACACCCTTGTGAGGTATCATCCGCTAGTTTCTTTTTTTCTTCTGACCCACACTCCAAAACCTAAAGATAATTAATGTACAGTAAAAAGACAAGCTTGAACCAGGTAGTGTTTTCATTTTTGCTTGAAAAAAATACTTAACACTGATTCTCAAAATACCGTGGCTGTAGATTAACTTGGCGACTGGACTCATTGATAAATTGACAAATCATGTCAGCTCTACTTCATAACATAAAACACAAAAATATGCCATATCTTCAAGCTCTTATTTGTAAATAAAACAGTTTGGCTGCACGCTGAGCTCTGTGTGTTTAGTTCTGTCCACCGTCGGAGCCGGTGAAAGTGGAGGTCCTGCTGCAGACAATCAACTAACCTCTCTAATTGTGGTTGTGAGAGGCGCTAATGAAAATAAATGCAAGCTACTCCACCGAGCTAATACAGCTAATGGAAGTGAGACAGCACGGACATGGGCAGGTCTACGTTCCAGATGCTGGCTTTTTAATCAGATGCTTGACTTGCTCATATGCGACACTGCAGTTATTGATTTCTGTACACCTCTGGAATGGATGAGGTCAGCTGGTCTGATTTAATGTTGCCTGTTTATCATTCTGAAGTGTCGTCTTCCTGTGTTGCAAGGCGCTACAACAGACGTGTGTCAGGTTTACACCTGTGAAAACAACAGAAACTAGTTTGTTACCTCTAAACATTTATGCACACATATGCAAAAAAGCCTTAAAGGGATATTTCGCTGATTTTCATACAGCTTTGTATGCAAACAATTTGGGTAGTATGTGTAGTGAAATGTGGTAAACTTTCTTCTATTTAACCAGTGCCTTGATACCCCCCCCCCCCCAGAAAAACTCCTCTAAATGATGTTAAATACAGTATGTCATTTCCTCTCAAAATCGGACCAAAATCCAATCAAATGGTAAAACTAAGCAGTGCTGAATGTAAATAAAGACTTTTACTACACTGCCTATTTCGTTCCTTAAATATGTCAAGCAACATATTTAAACACAGTGTTTAGCTGTAATAGTGAGGTTGTGAACAGGAAGTGCGCGTCAAACTGTGTCCTGCAGAGTGAAAACAGAGGCCAATGAACAGAGAAGTGGTAAAACGAAGCAGCGCTGATCAAATATAAACAAGATTCTGTTCCTGAGCTGTATATTTCTAGTTTAGCTGTAATACGAATTTCCTGGCAGCCATTGTTTTACTTGGACCAGTCTACATTATGTCACCCACCAGTGGAAGCGTCTGGTAAGGCGTGATGCATTCTGGTAGTTGCATCTCTCTACTGCAGTGATTTTATGTGAGGATTCTCTTTACATTGGTGAAATACCTCTTAAGAAGGGGTGTGACCTTTTGTAGTAGTCTGTTATTTTTCTGTTTAAAGCAGTCATTCCACGCTGATTTAATAAACTTAAAACAAGTCTAAATGAGCAGCTGCCTCGTAGTGTGTATTGGATGGATTTCCCCAGTGTCCCAGGAGCCCTGTTCTTTGTTGGACTCGATTAGTGGAGCATGTTGACCCACTTCTGACTCACCCAATAGCTTTCCCTTATATTCCTCCACATCTTCCTCTATGCTCCCTCGTCCTCTTTTGTCCTTTTACATCTCGTGTCCCACATTAATTTCAAATGAGACATCTATTCATGCACACATCCGTGCTTTCACCCCATCAATCCATCCAGCCATGGTTCCTTCCTCCGATATTTTTTTACATGAGACACATACATTCAAAATCTATTTAAAGCATACTATAGGAGGCATGTGTGAAATAAATAAAGGTGTGTAATAGAATAAATCTTTGTGAATGAGCAGCATCCCTTAACCCTGAAAGACACATGGCTGAGAAAGCCTTCAGGAAAATAAGGGTGAGGAGAAAGGAGAGAGGCGGCACAGCTCTTTGATTTGAAGTGAACTGGAGCGTTGTGATTCGCGAGCAGGCAGTGGGCAAAGGCGGAGAGTGATGGTGGTGCATGGGCACTGTTTGATGTTGTGAGTGGGCAGCCTGACATGCTGTCTCAAGGGAAATACCAGCTCTCCTGCCAAGTGATGGAATAAATTGATGATTGATGGAGAGAAGTGAGGGGGAGGGTTTTGTGGGGATAATGTAGTGCTGGTAGTTTCCCTACAAATGTAAATGACATTATGTGACGACAAATGTAACACGAGGCCAGTTCATGAAGAAAAAAAAATATCTGAATTATTTTCACCATTGAAAAAAAATGAGATATACATGTTAATACAGGGATTTTTTTTAAGCTCTGACTTGTCATTTGAAGGACTCGCTGACATGTTGATTTACAGTGTGTGTGTCTCCTGATTGCTTAGAGTATGCCATAAAAGAAATCTCTGGCTGAATAGGCTTTGGCCGTTTTAAAAGGCCATCTTAAGTGCTGCTCTGCTCTCTTATCTGTGGTAGGAAACACACCGGACAATGCCTGTTTCTCTCAGTCACACAAGAGTGAATTTGCTAAGGGTTAGCACAAAAGAGACATTTAGCCACAGGGACCTGTTTCAAAATGTGAGACAGGCATTTGTTTTTTGGTTGTTTTTTTTATTATTAGCAATAAAATTTCAGGCATGAAAACTGAAAGGAAAGGAATGGAAAGGAATCTTTGCCAATTAAATGTTAAAGCATAGAGTTATTTGTAATGAAAGTCCAGTTGACATAAAGAGACAGAAAAAGGACCTAAACCATCAAATGAAATTGGGGACAAACATGTTGTTGACAATAAATTTCAATTTGAGAGGTTCTCTTCAGGCTTAATTTTGATATAGTCAGACTCTTATGGAGTCAATGATTCATGCTTCCTTTACCTCTCCTTAACCTCTTCAGTTTTTCCACATGTGAAGGTACCTGATTGATGAAACAGGAAATGGGAATTCAAATAAGAACGGCTGAATTAATATGGCTTCCGTTGATTGGCGACATCCTCACTCAGCCCTGTCTCTTAGAAATTACATTTTTATATATAACTAGTTTGAAACAGCTAATAAGTTTTGAGGGAAAAGTAATAGCAAGCAAATTAAGATTTCTTTTCACAAAATGAGGAAATGTTGCAAATTAACATATCTGGGAATAATGCTGATACTGAAGTTTTGGCAACACGTTCACTGAAAACATATTTCAGTTGTTTTCTGCCATCATAGGCAATCTTGCAATACAGTATCCAATCAGAAGTTGTTGTTTTCAAGAAACATGAAACTGGTTCCGTTCCCGCATCTAATTTGAACTGTTTAGAGCAATTCAACCAAAAAAAACCACATTTGTTCAGAACCCAAAAAATTGGTTCTCTGCTTCAACCAAATATAACAATATAAGAAGTTTTTCTTGACCTGCACCGTGACAATATCAGTGAGCTTGTCATATTGTCCATGTTGGAAAAAGAGGATGGAGGAGGCAACAACGGAGAAATCAATTGTCACATAATAAAGAGCTAGTAGTGGTCTCATTAATAGCTGGTTTATTAATAGTTGCTGATGACATTTGGAGTGCCCCAACAGAACCATCTTATACAGATAAATTAAACATTCATTTTTAGCTGCACATTCCAGACGTCTGGTATGACTTTTTTAACTTTTTTATTTCTTTTATTGGTTTGAACTTAGGTGTGCTTTTACTTTTACTGGTTTATCTATTATTTTATCTTATTTTGATTTTGTTTTACTCATGTTTTATCTTTTATTGGGAACTGAAACTTACATATAATATAGTCAACGGCAAGTAACATTAGCATAGATTGTTGTTAGGGATGGTCATTTACCTCAGCATTAACTTATAGCTTTTAGCTCTTCCTACAGCTAGCTGACACAGTGTTGAGGTTTTTGTAGACAAAAAGTAGGTTTAGTACAAAGAGTTCCTCATTTTGACTTCATGAATCAGCTGGTCCTTGTCCACTGGAACACTTTCAAAGCCAGCGACAGATATAAATAGAAACAAACAGCATCCGATGAATCAAACCGGCATAAATAAAACCAGTTTAAGCTGGAAACAGCTAATTTTGTGGAAATGGTGTGATAGTGAATACAGCATTATTTAACCAAAAGCATGATCACTTAACCAACAGGATTGTGGAAACAAACCTAGAAATTTGGTGTCAAAGTCCTGCACAGTTTAGTAACATACATAAACAATTTCTAGGAGAGAGGGATGCCTCACAACTGGTGACCGAAATAAAGGCAGGGAAGTACTGGGAGTGTATTGTTTGCTTGATTTTCTAAATGTGACATCATCGTCAAAGACACCCAATCATTTTGATGACATCCGCCAGCTAATCAAGCACCTAAATTCCAAGACATTTATCCCATCATTTATGTCCTCTCTCCTATGTTATCTTCTGCTGCTTTATAAATGGTATTGTGGCAGCTTTCAGCGTGCATTTGTAATCCAAAACGCAGCTGTTCAGCCGCCTGTAAGTGCCTTTGATGATTCAAAGAAACACAAGCATATTTGTGAGTGTAATTGCTGTGGCTTTTTGTTGTAAATGTTCTGAGAGGAAGAAAAAAAGAAAAGAAAAAAAAAACTCCATCCCTTGTGTGACAGGTGAGTTTGGAAGCCTTGGCTCCAGCTGCAGCCGCTCTGATTAGCAGGAAAAGAATAGCCCTTTTGATTTACATGATGTTCTGTCTTCATGGTACAGGAGAGCACAGCTGGGTCTGCTGATTTCCTGCCCGCAGAGCAGCAAACGCCTACACCTCGACCGTCATAAGAAATCCTATTTCTAGTTTGTGTTCCTGCGCAGGCATGGCCGTGCACTTCGATCCCCATTTCGCTCTTTGCATGATCCTTTTAGAAAAGGTTTTGTGAGATCATTTGATGCCTTTAAACTGACCCTGACATGGCATTTCTTTTGCTTTCAGGTGAAAAATATCTTTGAGCAAGAGGGTTTTAGTCGTCAGAAGCGCGGCTACAGGAATATCAATGATATTGAAGTTAACATGAGTGACCCTCTATTTACCAAACAGTGGTATCTGGTGAGTAATCAGCCAAGCAGCTGTCTGCATGCCGCCTGACCTTCAACACCAACCCACATTCTTCCACCTTAATTACTCAGAGACCAGGCATATTCCCCTCTACTTTCTGAATCAACGCTGTTATTCATCTTTAATTAGCCTTGCCAATACTGTCCTTGCCACCTCATTGCAACGTTCATGTTTCCTCCCCTCTTGTTTACCCTAAGCGTGACTTTTAAGCTCACCATCACTCATCTGGTGTGTCGCTGACATTTACTTCCCCTTCCTCTCACCTTCTCCCGCCCCCCCAACACTCCTTATCCATAGCCTCCCCTTCCCTTACACAGACACACACACAGACACACATCCTCCACACTGACTAATTTTCTAATGGCAGCTCACCTGGGTGCCATGAGTCATGGATGTTCTCCATATTGTCTGAGTGATTAGATAAACACAGGCCAGGCAGACGGGACCCCTGGGCTGGATCTTAATGTGGCTGAAGCTTGGCAACTGGGCTACACGGGCAAAGGAGTTACCATCGCAATCATGGACGACGGTGGGTGCAAAGTGCTGATGAGTCTTACCCTTGAGAGCTGTCTGAAAACGCTCAATTATACCTGCATATATTCATCGTTCTGATTTAATTAATTACTTTGTTCACATCTGTTTAATTAATGGTACAATAGATAGTAACAAAAGACTGTCTTCCAAAATATGTAGATAATTTGTTATGAGGAATATGTACTAATAATTAGTTCAGACTGGTTTGTCATTCACTGTTTATATGATACACTCCATCAAATTAGGATTTATTATAAGACATAAGACCCAAGTTTTCTAAAGGCTAAACCGTGCAATTCTAACTATTTATTTACAAGCTGGCAAAACTTTGCAACATTTTGGAAAAAACATTAAACTGCTTTATTCTGTGTTTTTTTTACTGGTTTAAATCACTGGGTCCAACCTTTTTTTCTATATAATAAGACCTCAGGGGAGAAGTTTCAGCTGGTTGCAATCTGAAATCCTCACCTCTAGATGCCACTTAAATCCTACACACTGTCCTTTTAATCCTTTCAGTATATCTCTGAAATTAAAATCATCAAATATGGAGTAAATAAAAACTTTCTGCATGTTTTGTCAACTTTTATTCTGAAGAAAAGGTGTTACTGTATCTATGGTAAAATGTTTATGAGTTAAAACCAGCTGTGACACATCAGAATTGTGAATTCATGCCTTTTTCTACTTCCTGTCTTCCGTCTCCTGTCTTGAGGTCACACTCTCCTCTGTAAAGCTCTCCCTCTTCAGCTTAATTACATCTCTGATTAATGTCAAAATCCCATTTCAGGCATCGACTATCTACATCCAGACCTGGCATCAAACTATGTGAGTACCTCAGTGTTATTGAATTTCATACTTTCCTTCATTTCTTTGAAGTGCTGTTAATAAGTGAAGCTGGGGTTCAGGTGGTTGATTTCATGGCCTGCAGTGTGCTGTGCCAGTGGCAGTGACAGGTGCTTTCCAAGTTGCCTTCATGGCTGCCGAGTCTCCTTGTATTCCTGGAGGACGCAGAGACAGGCAGACGGCCAGCCAAGCTGTTTAATGTTAATGCACACTGCACTGTGGCAGGCACAATGGCAGGCCGATCTGTCACAAGCAGAGATAATGCCAGGGTAGTTGGCGCTGCATAATGTGATGCTCTATCTCCAGAATACTGATAAAAACTTAAAGGACAAGAGGGATTGCTAAATGGAACAAGGAAATGCAGAAGGCTTAGTTTGATTTGAGTATAAAATTTGCAGTTTTGTCAGTGAGACTGCACTATGCTGTTGTTTTGAATCCAGGATGTTCAAAAGCAAACCTTCCAGAAAAACACAATGTTGTGAAAGAGTGAGTCATAGTGCTTCGATGGCCACAGAACACCCCCTTTTGATAGTTATGTCCATGCTTTTTTTAAAGCAAGAATCTTATGAAGAAATTTCAGTAGTTAAAGCTTACATTTTTATTAATATATTGTTTCAAAGAGGTATTACGGATTACATGGTGTGTTCTGTTTTTCTTTTCCGCCTCAGCTCACATGTACACAGTGTGATCATTTTGAATGTGGCTTGCATAATTGTTGTTTTCTTCCCCAGTGTGCATGTGTCTGTCCACTTACTGCTATGTTTTTCTGCCTTTGCATGTTTCTTGCCTGTGAACAGACATGAGTCTTGACCCAAAAATAACACTCCGCCTCAGCTGGGGTGATGCAGGAGCACGCTCTACTGGATTGATGGATCATGCTGTGCATAGATCTATAATGTGTTTGTGTAAGCATGTGCGCGAGAGAGAGACGCTGTGTATGTGATATTGTTTTGTTACTGTTGTCATGGTGTTTTGGAGACAAAGATCTCCTACTGTGATTTGACTGAAAACATAAAAAAATATATCATTTTGGGTTCCCATCTTTCAGTTGGATTTTTGAATTGATTATGTGATTGTGAATCTTTTGTGTGTATTTGCTTTGGAAAACCAAATCTTCATTTATGCAAGGGCATTGTTGTTATTAAGATTTTTCCATTTGGTCTGATGGTCACACTGTAACAGCTCATAAGATATATTTTGATACGGTGAGCCCATTGTCTGTGTCCTGATATAAGACATTTCTAATGTGACAGTTCAATTTCATGGCACATTTACCTGCAAATGACAGTAGTTGTAGTTCTTTAATGCTTTTGCATAAATAAATACATCTAGGCCTATACAAGTGATATTATTGTAGATACACTTTATCACTTATTTCCTGCCTTCAATAGGATTTGATGTCAGATAGCAGCAGTGGAAAACATTACTGATAAGAATAAAACAAAGGATAACTGGTTGGATTTCTTCATAATACAATTACTATGTTGAGTTTGACCTCATTCCTTCAACAGAGCTACAAGTGTGCAGTTACTCTTTATTTCCAAGTTTGCCAACAGCTGTTCAATATTGGTATTGTGTTTGGCTACTACAATATTTAGAGGATTTCTAAGTAATGGCAGCATCCATCAGTGGATGATGTTTTTTTCTGGCTCAAAAAGAATTGTGCCAAAAGAGCATAAGTGTGCTGTTGGGTTTTGTTTCCCTTTCATGGAGCATGTTGTTACAAGTCTTATTACACCCCAGGAAGTTACCATGACAACATGTTATGATGTCACATTACCATGAAGTTAATCTCATATGTTGCTTTTGTTAGAATCTGTATGAGAGCAGGAGTGGGTGAATAAAAAAGAAAACGTGAGAGTATCTGTAAAATTAACTAGACGAGATATGAGATTTATAGTGCTTGGTGCTCATCATAAGCTGTAACAGAAATGGCTTTTGATGATGTTCACAACCAATTTTTCAGTAGTAGATAGACGGACAGTGTCACTATAAGCTTGGACCTCATGAAATAGTTTCATTCATCGTTGACTTTAAAGCATCTTGCAAAGGACTTTCAAGCAAGGTCACATTATACAATCCTACACCCACTCTCCTAGATTACAGATTAGGCTATCAGCACCAAATGGATTACTGAAATCAGCTACACTATGGTAACAAGAATAATGACCCTATAAGGGATACATGAGGTTCTTTTGGCAGCGTTATGTCTGCTTCTTTATTGACATATGTATAGTAACAAGTCAGGGATAAACAAATACAAATCAAAATCATAGGCTTTGCTCGCAATCTAAAATATTTGTGTTTTAGCGGTGGAGGAAGTACTTAGATTCTTTATGCAAGTGAAAGTATCAGTATAGCAATACCCAATATAAAGTAGAAGCTCTAAATTAAAAGTCCTACTTTAAAAGTAGCTAAGTATTATCATTAAAATGTGCACATTCTGCAAAAAAAAAAACTTATGTGAATGATGTACTGTTATATGCCATTATTATCAAATAAGTTAAATTAAAATCAGAGATGTCTTTGTAAATACATTATACATTTAAGATGATACTTCTTTAAAAAGTGAAAAACTGTGAACTATACAATACAGCATTGTGGGGAAAAGAGTTTTCACCATTTCTGTATCCAGGATTTTTTGGGCTGGCCTATATTTATAGCTCAGTGACACACTGGAGCCATCCTTACTATAATCCTTCCCCAATATATAAAACCTCATGTTAGAGCGCATAACATCAGTGTCGTCTCGTTCATGCCCAATGTGCGAGTGGCAATTCACTACATTCAGCAAGACCTCATAGCCCTTTCAGACAACTCTGTTAAATGCCACAGTTAAATATAAACACAATGAAGGTAGCTGTCAGAAACATACTTTTCAGTCGTTACAACCTGAATTGGCTACCCAGCTACTGGCAGTTCCTGGCCACTGCTGTGGGCGTGTGCTTTGTGCTAATGTTAGCTGCTGAACCAGAGGCTGTCGCTGCAAAGTGGCTCACTCATTCTTCGACTCAGAGTGTATGTGCTTTACACTACTGGGCTAGCTGCTAATGAGAGTCTGTCGTTTTGCAGTGGCTCGTTCTTCATTTCAGCACCTTTAATGGACACCCCCCCCCCAGCCTATGAGAAGAGATTACCAATTTTTTTTCACAAATTTTAAATACTTCATCATTCAGATTTGGTTGGGTGGTTAATAACACATTTTTCTGTGGGGTGACAAACTCATAACATATATTTCGCCTTAGCCGAACTTGAAGTAGCATTAGCTGGAGCCAGTTTTAACTTTATATGAAGTTACTTTATTTTGGTAATTACTACTAATAAAACCTAGTCTGGCCCTCTTCAAATGGTCACAAGCTAAATCTGGGGATCATGAGATGATTAATGGGAGATAAAGATATAAAACACTAACGTCTGCTGCATATATTTGTACTAACGTTTCTTTAATCTTTGCTTTTCTGCAAATTTTTAGATGTTTTTCCGATTTAGGCCTTGGACCATCATTAAATGAATTCATCTGAGAAGTTTAAAGAGGAAATCACTATTTGGTGGAACTGCTAACACGTCATAAAAAAATCAACCAGACACTACTTTTATACATGGGTCACAAGCCAAAAGGGCTAGAACAACAGGTATAATCATTAAAAAGGTATTACATTAAGTGGAGTAAATCATACAATATAATCTTTTGACATGTAGTGAATTAGAAGTATATAGTGGCAGAAACTGGACATCCATTAGAAAAGTACAATAATTCAAACTTCTGAGTAAGTCATTTTCTATGAATTGAATTCTAAAAACTTATTCTAGAAAAAATGGGACATAATACACTACAGCAGCTATGAGTCACTGCTCTCCTACCACGCGCTCCGGGGATGGCGAACATACGAGGATTGCCGGGGAAAGGTGACGTGGCTGAGACTGGGCGCAATCCAGATATGAGCACGAGAAGCACAGCAAGTGATTCATGGGCCATGCCCCGTATGTCATTACCGGGACTCAGCACTTTTCCCTCCATTTAATGAAAAAAAAACAGCAACACACACACACACACACACACACACATGTACACACTCCTGCTCCTGATGTGAGCACAAAACCTGCTTAGGGTTGGCATGTTCTCTCTCTGTGAACACTGACAACATTTTCAAGCCAAATCTTAGACTTTTTACATTGTTAACCATCTTCACTGCTGCTGTTTTACCACCCCTTCAAAATATTTTATTTTTACATAGTTTCTATGACATTTACATTTCCAACATGGGAGAAAAAAAGAGAGAAGTAAACACAAAGGAGATGGCATTTACCGTTCTATTTATTATCACATCTCAACTTCTGTCTACCGCCACCATCATGCAACCCCAGCCGACCTAAGCATCGCTACTTTCCTCTACAGTCACCTGCTCCACATTGTGATAATTACAGTGTTTCTCCATTGGGTCAGTAAGCTTTTGCCGTTGTGCTTTCTCTTTGTCGCTGACTGAGTCATCTCGTCTAAATGTCAGCCAGCGGAGCTGTCAGGCCCGATCGTGGAAACAGCCCCCAAGATTGATCTGATTTGTTCAGTTCTACGACTAAATAAACATGGCTGTAGCTTCTCCATACTCATGACCACATGAAGGACCTGACACTGCGCTAGAGAAAAAAATAGTTGCCACTCCAGGTGACATGAGCGATGGGTAAAGAAGAGATTACAGCAGATTGCAGTGGCCTGAATGATCTTTGAAAGTATGTTATAGAAAGAGCACTAAGAGTGAGACTATCCTGAGGATGTCTGTTGAATCTTGAATCCGGCTCTCTGTGTGAGTTGTTCAGACATGGCTATTCTGGTAATTATGTTGACTGCATTAATGCTCTCTAGGAGATGTGTGTCTCTTCCGACTTGTTTCTCCTGCTTTTCCGCTGCTGTTCGTTCTGATCCTATTACTTTTGGCCATGTGGAATTAAATGCTGGCTGTAATTGGGCCATTATTTTCTCAGCTTGAAATCCCCGCTGTGACCACACATTATTCCAGTATTGCCGCAGAGTGAAGATTTGAAGTTCAAACTGTTTTAACAGAACACTTTACACTACAGCATCTTTTTATTACAAGTCAGCTGTAGTAGAGGAATAGTTTGACATTTTGCAAAATATGATTATTCACTTTCTAGCTCAGAGTTGTAAATATGAAGCTATCATGCTAGCAGCTGATTATCTAAGCCTGGCATATTGGCTGGGAACAGGGAAAAACAGCCAATACCTTACCGTTATCTGGCTGGTGTTTGGCTGCTAGCATTGTTTTGCCTGGACAGAAATGGCAAAACAGACATACTGTGGGAATGTCAAAATAAAAGTGCATCTTAAACATGACGATACGAATCGATGTTTTCACTTTGCAACAAAAATGTTGGATCATTGATCATTAAATATATCAGTATATAATATAATAATAATATATCAATATATCAGTTGATGTATCGTTCATCGTTTCATCCCTTGTTATCACAATATTTTCATTTTTTGTATAGTTTCAACATAAATGCCAGTAGGAGGATTTTGTTTTGTGTGACTGATTGACACTTGTCTTTCTTCCTGTTTCCTGTCTTTATAATAAACTAAACTAAGCTAAAAATGTGAAACAGGAGGCTGGCTATAAATTAATTTACTGTACAGATATAAGATTGGTATTGATCTTCCCATCTCACTCTTGGCAAAGTGAATTTGCATATTTTCAAAAATATTGAACTATTTTAAATTGTCTCAGCAAAAAAGTATCAGTATTTTCACATTGAAAAGCCAAGTTTTGGAAAAATCCATCCGGATGACAGAGCAGGCAGTGATAAGGTCAGCACTTCCCCATGAAATGCTCTGTTTTCTCTCCTTTTGTTTTTCTGTCTCAGTGTTGTTGTTTTTGTAAATGCATCCATTTGGTTTTCCTTTCAGAATGCCGATGCCAGCTATGACTTCAGCAGCAATGACCCGTTTCCGTTTCCACGCTACACAGATGACTGGTTCAACAGGTAAAGCTCACCCAGTCGACCCCCGTGTACCTACGCACACATACTGTGTGTTTCTGTGTGCACGTGTGTGTTATCCCCAGAGTCTGGCAGCCCTGCTCTTCGTATAGCTCCATAAAGACATAATAGCGCAGTATAAACAGAGCTGTTGTCTAACACAACAGAATAGAAAACATAAAGCCTATTTTTACCCCCGCACTTGGAGGAGATAAGGCAGATAAAGGAGAATGAGCACAAGTCTAGTCTCCTCTCAGGGTCACAGTGTTCACAGTGGCGACCTTCTGTCTGATAAAACCTTATCTGCCTCCCATCTTCCAATCACACCGGGTGATCCACTGCCACTGCGACATGTTGAGGAGAGGAACAAAGAGGAATATATTCTTTCTCCGCCTCTCCTCCTCCACCGTGCCTCCATCTGCTCAGATGTATCTTTGTGTGTGTGTGTGGGAGTGAGAGGGGAGTATTTGGGTTTGCCAGTGTAGCAGTTGCTGACTGTCGGGCGCAACTCGCTGGCTAATCAGCTGGTTGTTATAAATAGCTGCCTGTCTGTAGCAAAGCATGCTGGGAGAGAGGGGTTGACTCTCTGCAGTGTCGCTGTGAGGAGTAGAGGGATGGAGAGATAGGCACACCTCACATGGTGCACACAAAACACTGATATGTGCAAACATATTCAGACAGACTCAGATGAATGATGGCCAAATGGACGGATAAATCCAGATGCTTCCAGCTGAGCTACAGTATGTTCTTCAGGTCACATAGCGTTTATGCTAATTTTAATTGATTTATGGCTACGGAAAATGCTAAACCTCTTTTCTCATTCTAGTGTGGCAAAGTCAACAAAAGCAAGAGTTGCATCTAATCAGAGGAATCTTATCTCTAACTTAACCCACAATACATTTTGTAAATTCATGTAAATTCATGCAAATCCTATTAAGTACATGCTCTTTTTTTTTTTCTATCACCAGTCATGGCACACGGTGTGCTGGAGAGGTGTCTGCAGCGGCCAACAACAACATCTGTGGCGTGGGAGTCGCCTACAACTCCAAGGTGGCAGGTGTGTGACATATTCAAGCTGCAGTTTGGACAGCAAGATGAATAACGAGCAGTCAGTGATGTTAGTAATTAACATTTGACAATAGTATAATAAAAGGATCGGGGGTAGAATGCATGCATCAGTATGCATCATGTGTAAAATTGTATAAATTAGTGTGCAAGAATGGTGTTGCACTGTTTGGTTTTGGAGCATGTTGAAACGGCATCTCTACTCAGACAATCACTACAAACTACTGCAGAGGACAGTTAGAGTCCTCATAGCAACAGGACGACACTAATAATCTGGAAAGCTCCATGTTTCTGTTTCATATAGATTTTTCTTGAAATTTGTTTGGGGAGTAACAGTAGAAATAAGAAAATTAGTATTGACTGCTTGATTTTTGTGCTGCTGTGAAGCTGACATCACTTTCTTGCTATTATTAAGGGTTTAGATGCTATAAATGTGCTGTTTTGTGCTGTCTTGACAACCTAATAAGCTGAAAATGGTTTTAAATCACCAATTCACAGCTAATAGAAATACCATATAACACACCAATTGCCAGAATCTCAATGTCAGATTCATATGGAGAAGTTTCTCTTTTAGGTATCAGGATGTTGGACCAGCCCTTTATGACTGATATCATTGAGGCCTCATCCATCAGCCACATGCCCCAGGTTATTGATATCTACAGCGCCAGCTGGGGTCCAACCGATGACGGCAAGACGGTGGATGGACCGCGGGAGCTCACACTGCAGGCTATGGCTGATGGCGTCAACAAGGTAAGGCCATGTCATACCCCCTGTGTGGAGGGTTTAATAATAATGTGCCAAAATGTGTTTTTTTTTTACCCCCACTTGTACCACCTTTTACAATGTCTGTTTACTTTGCATTCATAAATTCTTAGTCCTGTTTCTTCCTTTTCATTTGACTGTTACTGATACCCAACTGCCAAGCGCTCCTGAGCACTACTAATGCAAATATGGACAGATCTACACACTAAGGTTGCTTTGTGCTTTGTCAGCTCAGTAGCCACATTAAAATGTTGAAATTGTATGTTTTTGTGAACCACGGATATATTACATTTGTGTGTTTTATATATATATATATATGACATAGTTCAGATTACATGTAAATGAGCTGATTTTCTCATTAGGAGGAGACGGGGATGGTGGACAGTAAGGGTGTATGAAAATATCAATATATCAATACATTTGACAATGTTAATATGTTTTGTGATACCATATTGATTATCAAAACACTATTGTTCTCTGACAGCGTGTTGATAGTTATAGTTTGAAGTTGTTACTTTTTTTTTTAAATTTACCTAAAAGATGTTTCTTCTTATTTATTTATTTCTTTTAATGATTACTGATTAACTCATCTTCCTCAAATTGCATTAGAAGTAGAACTATGATGGTGGATGTTACAGGGAATGTAATGAATACATAAATAACACAACTGTTATCTATGTTGCATATGGGGGAGTGTTCTTCATACTATGACAATAGCAATGCATGAAACAACAACAATGAAACATAATGAAACTTAAAATTTAAACTTCTGCAACACATAAAACATACTGTATCCATGGTTTTCAGAAACATACAATCACAGCATTTATTCTGCCGATTGGGTTGTCTGTGTTAATGCTGATCCTTTAAAAAGCCTGTTTATAGGCAAAGAATGTAATTGGGCAGTCAGTTCATTATAGTATTTCCAATGTTTAACACTACTTTTAACTGCACATGGATACGTTTCTTATTAAGCAACCGCTGACCCCAAAAAGTCAGAGGAGAGTTTCAGGGCTCTAGAGCTGATTTGACATTCTGGTCTTTCTTAAGGACACTTCAGCAAGGTGAGAACTCTCCAAAGTGTGCCATGGGGGGAAGGCAGTCTTCTTTGACACGTAAAAAGGTGCCATGATAGCAATGCCACTGCCAATTACTTGCTCGATTAATCATCATGCAGCATGTGCAGGCAGGTGTGGGATGCTCTGAAATGACCCTGTTTCAGGCAGGGTAGCTGAGTAGGAGCAAAGCCGACTGTCATCTCTGATCGTGTAAACACAACTAATCAAGCAGCCACTCTGCAATCTGCCTCTTAAATTCTGATGATCACTTATATAAGCTTCTGTGTGTAGGCTGAACATGATGTGCACTGTGCAGAAAAAAGAGAAACATTTAAAATTAAGAAGCACATTATGCTAAATTAACAACTGGGTCAGACAGAGCAGCTTTAAGTCTGCATCTTAAACATAACTGCAGATTGCAAGCGATAATGGAAATAAACGACACCGTGTGCCGTGCAAAATTAAAACGCTTTGTTTGGATTTTGCAGGAGACAGAAGGCAGAAGGCCTGAAGCTCATAGGTGAGCTCAATGATGCTCAAACCTGTCTTTGCAATTCAAATAGAGAGTGACATAAATAAGCATCGTAAGGGGAAGGACATGCCACTCCTCCTCCACTTGATCTTTTGTTCTGTGGGAAAACGGTCGGCCTTTTGTAGAAACAGGTGCAGCGTATGGTGAAGAGGATGCTCTCTGTGTGGAGTCGCAGTCAGTTGTTTCATGTTTCAAGGCTCTCTATCAGCAACAAAGATGACATTTTACTGCATGTTTAAATGTACAGATGGTAATATGCTCCATTGCAAAAAGGAAGGACATAAAGTGCTTTCATTTTTTTCATGCCCTGACTACTGCAATGCCTTTTCACCCAATCTGAATAAAAAGAAATATAATAGATCTGATATGCTCAGAATGCTGCAGCACACAAGGCCTTTAAGGGACCATGTACACTTGCATGTCTCTAACAAATTAAACCTCAAGCCTCCAAAAGATAACAGACCATACATCTACCCAACAGACACACATAAACACAGTATTCAACTCATTATCTTGAACTTATTCTACAACCACCACCACCTGATGACCTAAGAGGTCTAACTGGATTGTGTCAGCCACTTTTCCACTGCATAAAAACATGCTAACACGTGCCAACATCTGGCTTTTTAATGTAATGGGAAAGGTTATAATCTGCATTCACTCATGGGGCAAATGACCCTGCAGTGGTCACAGGTATTAAATCGACTGATCGGCACTGATGTAAAACACAACACCTGGGTGAACATGCCACTTGTAGCCCCTTAACCAGTGAGAAGCAATGACAGGCCGACACTAATCACTGTACTGTCTGTCACTGAACGTGACACAGCAAAAAAAAAAAAAAAAAAACAAACAAAACAAACAGACAAAGGCCTATTTTTATCAGGTTTACCTGTGTTCAAAAACCTGCATGCATGCACTATTTTTGGTGGAGAAAAGGGGAAGCCAAATTATTAAGGTGCTCTATGTGACACTCAGCATTAATATTACAGCAAACAACTATTATGCTATGTAAAGATATAGTGGAGTAATGGTGACCTGAGCAGAGAATGAAGTCACTCTACCTTTGTGTGTGTTGTAATCTGAGCTTCTCTGTTTTTTGTTGTGGTAGCTGGTGGTGTCTGTGAGTCCCAGTGTAGGTTTCCCACTGGTAAGCTAATTGCGTCTGGCTTAGAACCGCCCTGTTTAGCGTTGTGTGTACACAATCCTGGCTCAGACTCTGGATGATAGATATGCTCTCAATGTCATATACAGCTCCTTCAAGTGAATGAAGCACTGAAAAAATATGTTTAGCTTTCCATGTATTGGTAAGGATTTGACTGACTGATAGTTCCCTAAAAAATATGTCTTCGGTATTTTTTTTTCTGAAAATGTCCCTCCTTACACGTTGACATGCTTTCAGTTGCTTCATCTCTCCTAGAAGTATAATTCTGAATTGTCCTTTTGTGATTTTGAGTTAGACTGTGCACATAATTAGTAGCCCACACTGGCACACAATGACACATACTGTATAGGTACAGTCAGGTGAAATTCCCAAAACCCCAATTCTCATTTCACCCATGTATGTCCCATTACAGTAGTAAAAGGCAGAACTGTGATGACGGTGTTGTTTTAGGGGCGTGGAGGAAAAGGCAGCATCTACGTGTGGGCATCAGGAGATGGTGGTAGCTATGACGACTGCAACTGTGATGGTTATGCTTCGAGCATGTGGACAATCTCCATCAACTCAGCCATCAACGACGGACGCACTGCCCTGTACGATGAGAGCTGCTCCTCCACCCTGGCATCCACATTCAGCAACGGACGCAAGAGGAACCCAGAGGCTGGCGTTGTGAGTGTGTTTGTGTTTAAATACATATATGTTTCATATATAAAAAAACATTCAAAAATATCATCTCAAATGTAAAGTGTCATAAATGTTTCGACATCCTGAAGTCTCATTTTACAGTATGTACGTGCGTGGGCACATTATGAGACTGATGGCATCAATATGCAAAAGACCCAAATACCCTCCTATATAGGAGCCAGAAACACAGACTTTGAGGTTGTTAAGTCCCCTTTGCAGTCATTATGCATCTAAGCTGCGGGGGAGGGTATTTTTTGGCCATTTTGTGCCTCTTTGTAATCATTTTGTGTCTTTCGTGATCATTCGGTGTCTCTTTGTAGTGGTTTTGTGTCTCTTTGTAGTTTGTTTGTGTGCCTTTGAGATAATTTGGTGTTTTGGTTGGGGTTCGAGTCATTTTGTGTCTCCTCCTTGTCTGTGTTAATCTGGGTGACATTTTCCATTGGAGGGCCAGTTGGGGTCCCTCACATTTTAGGCCACTAGGCCTGTGCCTGTGCAGTAGGCCATTTGAGTAATCCATCAGTGGGTAAGTTCACTTTTTGCATTCAAAGACAACTCAATACTTGTTTGTGCTGTCCTTCGAAAATATGTTCCTGTTCATAGACTTAATTGTAAATAGCTTTTTTTCAGTTGGCCCAGCGGGCACTGTATACTCTGCTTTTCAGGAGATTGGATGAGACCAGCCTGAGAAGCTGTTACAGGGTAATTGCTGGCTGGTTGTGAAAAATGGAGGTTCAGGTGGAGGAATAGCTATCCTGTGATTACTTTCGCAGACATCCACATGCATCATTTTGCTGTAGATGCTCAGAGTAGCCGCCATACTGTGCTGATCATTGTGTTTAAGGCACTGTGGGTGTGCTATTAAGGGAAATATGAAAACATTTCTATGGATTCCTCTTTTATTAATTCTCATTTTACCATGTTAGGGAAAAGTTTGGCCAAGAGTTGACACAAAAGTAATAATCGAACAAGTGAGACACCAGAATGAATCCAGTGACTGACCTTGGCTAATGATCTATAACTGTAACTGGCTTGTTGCTATTAACGTGGGGAATTGTGTCACCAGTGCGGGATCATAGAAGAGTAGATGAGTCACCAGAATCAGAAAGACCATACCATCTTTAATAAGAGAGCAGCAGCTGAACTTCCTTTCACTGACAACAAATTTCCGACCTTGATGGTTGGTGAACGGAAAAGGAATGCTCTTGTGCCTTAGCCCTCATTCATAGACAATATAGAGTGATATTCCATACTGTGTGTGTGTGTGTGTGTGTGTGTGTGTGTGTGTGTGTGTGTGTGTGTGTGTGTAAAAAGAATATCCCAGTTTACAAAGGCAGCGGTGCTTGTGTTTGTGATTATGCAAATCACCTTTGGCTGTTGACAGAGCCATGGCTCTTCCCTAGGGGTCCCGCTCTAATTTCAGTCAATCTGTTATCTTTTCTAATTAAGCACCAAATTAAATGATTAAACGTTTATTTAGTAAATATAAACATTACTTGTCTGTTGATGTGCACTGCGCTCTTATTCATCCTTTCATCCTTCTATCTGGCACTAAAACTTTAATATCGAGATATGCTATTAAGGAATATTATAATCCCCAAATGACCAACAAAAATAACTCACCCTGTGTTTCTATGAATTTGTGAAGAAAACTGCAGAGGACAAAGAATCCAAAAACAGAGAAAATTCTTGATGAATGTCAGAGGCAAATACATTGAACAGAAAAACAATATATTTACACACTGACACAACTCGTGCAGTGTAAGTCTCATTTACCCAGTGGTATGCTCAGTACTTCCCAAACAGACAGCTGTTTCCAATGGGGAACTGAACTGAAACCAATGCTCTCTTCAAAGCCAGACTCCATTGACAAAAACAGCAATTTTACCTCGCTTAACATAGGAGCTACTGGTCTAGCGTCTACTCAGGCAGTTGTTTGTTCAAAGCCTGGTATGCACTTTGGAATTTTGGGCTGTCCCAGACGAAAGATGACCAGCATGAAAGAAAAGTGGAAATATATTTGATAGTGGCTCTAAAACCGTGGTCCTATGTCACACAGTAAAAGAGGTTCAGGGTGGACGTCATCACGGTCTTGCAATCAAAGACAGCCTGGGATAAATTCTGAGTGTCAGAAATTTGGGATGCCCTTCTCACTGTGTGGCTGCTGTTACGACATACTTCTGCTAACCAACCAATATGAATGCAGCATAAAATGACGCACTGATCAGCAGGACTAGTGAATGCTAAATGCTGTTAGATGCTAATTCTTACTTCAAGCTCTCGTTGCAAAATTGGCATGCCAAGTTGGCCTCTTTTCCCAAGTCATGACCCCGTCCTTCTCTCCTCCTCATCCTCTTCTTCAGTTTTTATTCATCACACATAATTGCCACTACAGCAAGGGTTTGATCAATGTTTGTTGTCATTTTTTCTCTCACCAGTAGAGCAGTGTAGATGGATGACGCACACTTACAGTTTTCTGTACTCGCATGTTGAAGTCAGTGGACATAATGGTAGCCTGCAATTCAGTAGTCACCAAACAGCCTGTATACATCAAACGTATCCAAGTTTATTAGAACCATGTCGCAAAGTGTAGCTTGCACTAAACTTATGATATTGTTAAAATCTCACAGTCTGTAGGAGGCTTTAGTTATTGTTTGACTTGGTGGTGTGGTTTTTGGTGTTCTGACAGATTGGTTTGGATTCACCAAAATCACACAAAAACACAAACTACCAATCGAGGCAGCTGCAGCTCCCATGTTCAGTTAGGTGAAATTACTGTTTTGGACAATGAAACCTGGCTTTGAAGAGATCAAAGATAAGTTTCACTTTAGTTCAGATCCCCACAACTGCCCGAGTAGGATGAGAGCTTGTAGGATGCTTTGATATAGTGCTGTTGGTGTTAAACATGGCTCCCAATAACTTCATCAAGAATTTTGGTAATTTGGTAATTTGGGAGTTAAGTATTCCTTTAAATTGAAAACTAGGAGAGTAGTTCTGTATTTGATCTTTTTTGTTGATAAAAGGGTAGTGTAAATTTCGGGGAAGTAAGGGGAGTGTCATAAGTAACTGAACAATTCTGTGATTTGTTTATTTCAGGCCACCACAGACCTGTATGGGAACTGCACACTGCGTCACTCTGGAACATCAGCAGCAGCTCCAGAGGCAGCTGGTGTCTTCGCTCTGGCTCTTGAGGCAAAGTATGTACCCTCCTGCTTCTTCCTCACACCTACAACAGTGACTATTGATTTAGATGGATTGTCTGTATAAAACATAATTATGTTACACATTTTATTCCTCTCTGTTGAACAAAGTGCCGGTCAAGGTATAATTTCTCAATAACATGCTGTCATTCATGACATTTAGGCAATCTTCAATTTAAAGGAACACTGTTTTTAGGCAATTCATTTATGAGCTCTATTCCTTTTCAAAGTACAACCTTGAGCTTTTATATGGCATCGTGTCTTTGACTTCCTCCGTCAATCTCTCTCCTCAGATCCCTTTATTGTTATTTCCTCACAGTGTGTCTGAACACCTTAAAGGCACGAATGATTTCTCCACTTTTCACAGAGTTGCTTATTTATGACAATCATAAGGCGAATGAAAAGCAAGGAAGGGCTTATTCTGTCGCCCACAAAAGTACAGACTCAATGTGCTCGTGCCAAGGACACATATCAAATTCGGATCAGTGCTCTTTATATCGCAGTACAAGACTGAAAAATACAGTCTATATACTATATGTATGTAGCAGAGAGACTGGAATGATAAAATGAACTGCAGTGCTTTATCTCAATCTGAAAATTGTATGAAGGCTAACTGTAAT